>NC_142800.1:3309549-3327049 GCF_049724085.1 Artemia sp. Qi Xiang Cuo | reverse complement strand
GCTATTAACATATTATCTATAGAATTCCCTAACCCAAGAATTAAGAAAAGGGTAGACATGATAACTTGGCAACAATTTCTCAGGATATGATTATAGCCCTGGATTTATTTGTACAAATTTCCTTGGAAATAAAATTAGAAGAATCTGAACAAAATTATTTGCTATGTCTGTTAATTTGGTGCAAAGCTAGACAAGTTCATTTCCTGCAAAGGTCACAAAACCTTGTAATCCTTAGTGGTAAGACATCCTCAGTGGTAAAGATGTAGCATCATCAAAATCAAGCAACAGAAGAATTCTAGTTAATTTTGACAATTCTTGAAGTTATAGCTACCAGAAGTTGTGATTAGTCAGTTGTGATGTCTTAAAGTTAAAAATATGTTTGCTAGGCTATGTGTTTCTGTGAATGCTCTTACACACAATGCTTATGGTATCTGCAAACTTAAAGTAAGAGTTTGGAAAGGAATCTGTCTAGATGAGGTAAATCAGCCCTGCTCTCCTGTATAATAATAGTGTCATTGAACCCCCAAAAACATAAAAATTAGTTCAATTTTTCAATAATTTGACCTTTCCATGCTCAATTATGCTGATAAAGTTTGAAATTTAAGTAAAACCATATTATATATTGAGAGAAATTTTTGTATACTTTGTAGGTACAAGTAATATACCACAAAGGTCTGAGGTCTATGTATAGAAGAGCAAGGCTCTCCCTTTTGGTAAATGTATAGGTGGTGTTAATTGCATACAACTAGCAAATCAGAATATTCAATTATGTGCTAGCATTAACTACCTTGGTCTTCCAATAGGAGATAGTGGGTACCTTTGACTGAAGGCTTCCTGGGTATTCATTTCATGGAAATAGAAAAAAAAAAATTGCAAATTTAGAGCCAACTGAAAAGAGACCCAAGATTGGACTCACATTTTTTATACTATGAAATTTAGCAATAAAATGACTATCTCAAAAATTTTATCCAGTCAAATTAGCCCTCTTCCAAGTTTCTAGGACCATCCTTTTCTAGATAAATTGACCAAGGGGGAACATAAATAAATGGAAAACACATAAAAGGTACATAGTACTTCATTGACAAATCACTAAAACTGAAATGAATGTATTGCAAGTGATAACACCCCTTGTTATGCTAGTAGGAGGCATAGATCACACCTTCCTGAGGTGTTGAAATAGCAAATTACACATTGCATCCAAATTCTTTGGTCTAATATATACCATTTTAGGTTATATGCACATTCTATGAATACCTTAACTTCAGAGATGTAGAAGCCGCCAGTCAGACTTGTAAAAGTTGGTATGCAGCATTTATCAACAACCATAAAATTCATAAAAATGTTGAATTTGTAATCGACCGAAATCATAGTCAAGCTCTGGGTGCTTTGTCAAGACATCTTAGTCGCTGCAAAAGGATTACAATTCAGGTAACACATTTTAATTCAAATTTGTATGTACAGGTTTCTGACATATAATGAAGGACATTGATGGGGTAATCCCCTTTAATTATTAGCCAAAGATCATTCTCTCTTGCACTCTAGAACAGCTTTGGAACATAAACTTGAAACAATTTGCTGCTATTGGCCATATAAAATGAAAGTAGCCTAGTGATTAAAAAAAAAAATTTGCCCATTTGATATATAGATTTACTAAAAAAAAATTACTCAACAATGAAAATAAATATTGAAAGACTAATGAGCCATGAAATTCCCAAACTAGGCTCTTTGTATTTGAATTTGTACTAGTGAACACAGTGAAATGTATGGTGTTTTTAAATTATGAAGTCATATATAAAGCTAGGCAACACCTGATCTCTTCTGCAAGAGAAATAAAAATGAATCCAAGAGATTTGTCTGTCTATAATTATCACTATACCTTGGCTGGTAGATATATGTGATGCAACTATGTCAAAACCAAAAAAAAATCTAGATGAAATCATGCATAATTATTTATTTATTTTGGTTAGGGTAGATTGTAGAGTCCATTTAAAAGAGTCCCTATCTGTCAAAAATAACTGAATCTACAAATGATTCTTTTTTTATAGAGCATATCATTCAAAAATGACTAAAAAACACTAATTTAAAAAAACTAAGTTTTTTGTATGAAAGTAATGAGCAAAGTTGAATTTTAAAACAAACATGAATTGGTGCCTTGTTGTTTAAGTGACATAATTTTGAAGAATTGCTTCAAATCAACCAGCTCTTGATCTTTTTTTTCTATGTTTGTAGAAATTTGAAAATATAGCACTTTACTTAAAACTGAGCTTTCTTGTTTAAGAGAATTAAAACTGTATAGTAATATTTATTGTTTTCATGGCCAGTTAATGACTTATTTTTTTTTAATTTCTTCAGGTTATGTAAGAATTTTCTGCTCATAATTCTGTTTTGCTGTCAGTTGAAAATTCTGCAAACTTAGGAAAATATTAACTCAGTTTATTTGAAACAGCTTTTCAAAAATTATATTGCATAAACTGCTAAGCAATAGTTTTGCTTGTTGTAAATTTCAAATTTACTCTTTACTTTCATCAGAAAGACTTTGTTTATAATTTTTTTTATGGTAAAAAAACCCCACAAAATTAGCCATTATAATAAGATCCTTTCCCACCTGACGAACCGTTTTTGCTACTCGGCAGAACCTTTTATTGCATAGTTTGTTTTACAATTTGTTCTGTTTCAAATTCTTCATTTGTTACATGTTTGTAACAAATATATTTGTTATAACAAATATAATGTAACAAAAATATTTGTATATATTTTAACAAAGGATTACAACAATTCAAAAAATTTTAAAAACAAAACCAAAAGTTTGAAGCTTAGTAGATATTGTTGTTAGAAATCGGTTTGCTTTAATAATTAAATATCTTTAGAAACACTGCGGTATAAAAAGATAGCAAATTGTCTCAAATTGTCTGCGGTTAGAAGACAAATGACAATGAGAATCCATATATAGAAGCCTGCTGCGTGACACAAAAAGGGTTTATATCTGGACAGTCAAGGGGTATGGGCAGTATAATATTTGTTTCTCTCCAAATTATGGAGGGGCAGTTGCCACCTCCCAACCAACAAGTGACAGCTTCTCACTGTCGCTTGTCTTATAACCAAAGACAATTTGCTGTTTTTTTCATACTGCAGTCCTGGCCCTGGTACTCGGCACATGGCAGGCTTCAATGTATGGGATTCTTGTTGTTGCTTGTCTTTTAATCGCAGACAATTTGAAATAAATTGGTGTCTTTTCAACCTGCAGTCTTTTCAAAGATATTTGATTATTATAGCAAACCTATTCCTAACAACGATATTTACTAAACTTCAAAATTTGGTTTTCTTTTTTAAAGTTTTTGAATTGTTGTAATCCCTTATTAAATTATATACAAATATTTTTGCAATTACCAGCTGCTGGGCCCTGGCGCTCAGCACGCGGCAGACTTCTTTATATGATTTCTGATTATTGCTTGTCTTTTAACCGCAGACAATTTGCTTTCTTTTCATACTACAGTCGTGGCCCCGGCACTCGGTATGCAGCAGGCTTCTATATATGGATTCTCATCGTCACTTGTCTTTTAACCAGAGCCAATTTGAGATAATTTGCTGTCTTTTCATACTGGAGTCTTTTCAAAGATTGTTTATTTTAACCCTTAACTGGCACGGTAGGGTCTAATAGACCCCAGCTCATAGTGTTTTGTCAATCTTGTACCACCAGGTATAGCTAGGAGACTGATATCACGTGTATTTTTCGAACCAGTTGACCGCTAAACTGAGGTGAAAGTACGTCTTAATATCACTTACAGGTGCGGTTCTACAGCGCTCTGGGGTCTGACAGACCCAACCCTGCAGTTTGTGTAGCTTTTTTGTGGCTTAGCAGATAAACTAAGTTTATTTTTTATAAGCTTTTTAGAGAAAAATTACTTTCATTTTAAGCTATTTAAAAGAATGCCAGGCTAGAGCCTTTAGGAATTTAATGTGCAGGCATTTTATAAAAGACCAGGTTGTTTGTCTTTCAGCAATGAAGAATATTGTAGTTGGCTCTTGAAGAGCAACAGAATTAAAGCATACTTTTGAATAAGCAAGTACTGGACAATAAACCTTCGTTTTTTCCTTATAACCTAAACTAGGTTTGACTTTAGCTGATGTAACGTCCTTTCTTGGTCTGTGTGACTATTTTAATTTCACCTTAACATTTCTTTCACTGGTTTTGTGCAAAAATTATGTAATTTCACAATTTGGGTAAAGTAGAGAAACCAAGAGAGTTTTATAGTAGAATAAGAAAGAACTAATGACAGTTTGATTGATAAAGGATAAAAAGTAAAAATGATGGAAATAAAATTAATCTATTTCTAAGCCTGGAACACAGTATCATAACCGAAAGCAAAATAAAAGCAGAAAAAAAATGACCTAAATTACAATAAGTTTCCCTGTAAAAGTTTACCCGAATTGTGTTTATCTTAAAATAATATAATTGGTCTTGATAATATACAAAAAACATAGGTAAACACAACAAAGAGTTGTTTGATTAAAAAGTCTCTGCTGCAATGCTAATTTTTTTTTATTTGTAAAACTGGGATATCTTCCTAATACTTTGGGAGTCGTAATGCATCAGAGATATAAATATTTATACCCAGTCAATGTCTAAGAAATGCATGTCTTTTTAGGCCTTCTGTATCTCTTTAGAGTATTCAGGTCAGGCAATGAGGATTGCAAAAGTATCTTTGCAGCTAATGGAACTGTGCGGGGCATTTTCCGCACTACGATGAACCTGAAGCAATTCGGGTATTTGGAAAACTGTCTTCGGTTCAATAATAGGAACACACGCCACAAAAGAAGTGGACCTCTAGCTCCTATCAAAGAGGTTTTTGACCCCATTGTCACTAACTGGAAAGCAAATTCCTCACCAGACGAGAACTTGACGATTGATGAAATGCTATTTGCAATTAGAGGACAGTGCAAACTTAAGATGTACATTCCCTCAAAACCGAACAAAGTATGGAATACAAATCAATGCCTAGCGGTCTTGAAGACATTATATATGTCTATTGCCTTTGTCTATGATGGAAAAGAAACCCCTATGGTTGAAATCCAGAATGCTTTAGTTCCAACATAAATTGTAATGACCTGTGTTGATCAATTGAAGGGTTCAAAAATGCAACATTACAGCCGACAACTGGTTCATGTTTATAGAGCTTATAAAAATGCTCAGACCCTTGGGAATTAACTATGTAGGCACAGTGAAACAGAACAAAAGATAAATCCCACCCATTTCCTTGTTAGTCATACAAGGGAACCCAACTCGTCCATCTTCAGGATTAGAGACCACCTGACACTGGTGTCGTTTGTTCCAAAGAAAAACAAAGCTGTAATTCTTGCTTCATCTGTACACTTTTCATTAGATATTGATCACGAGAATAGTAAACTAGAGATAACCATGACGTACAACCCAACAAAAAGTGGAGTAGACTCTCTAGACCAAAGGTGTTCTAATTACATGACCAGGTGTCCAGATGGGCCATGGTGGTGTGGCATGCGATCAGGAACATAGCTGGAGTCAATGCCAACGTCATTCTGAGCCACTCAAGACCCCAAGAAAATGAATTGACCTGAATAAAAATGCTGGTAGATCTAGGACGATTCCTCATTAACCCACAACTTAGGATCAGAGAAACCCTTCAAACTATCCCACGAGAACTGCGTTTTTGGATCGACAACATTACAAGATTTTCAGCTGAGAATGTCCCCCAGGTGTCTTCTTCAGGATCCAATGACCGAAAACGTCGTTGCATCATTTGCCCCCGAAGAAAGAACAGAAAATCAAAGTATACGTGCAGTGCATGTCGAAAAAGGGAGTGTATGGAACGTGCCAAGTTCCTATGCCTCAAATGCAAATAGTGGGATGATTTTTGTATTTTAGTGTTTCTAACTGATATATCTGAGTGTGTAGAAAGTGAAATAGCAATACATATAAATGGTTTTTTTTCGATTTTTTTTTTTAGTGGGGTCCAGCAGACCCCACCCTGCAGATAGTGTAACTTTTTTTCACCCTGCCAGTTAAGGGTTAAAGCACGTCCAATTTCTAACAACGATATCTACTAAACTTCAAACTTTCGGTTTTTTTAAGGTTTTTAAATTGTTGTAATCCCATATTAAAATATATACAAATATTTTTACAATTACTATTTTTTGCTCTTTCCGCAATTTAATCTCTTTTCATACTGTGTCTATTCAAAGATATTTGATTATTGAAGCTAGTCCAATTTCTAACAACGATATGTACTAAGCTTGAAACTTTCGGTTTTCTTTTTTAAGTTTTTGAATTGTTGTTAATCTCTTGCCAAAGAGAAAATTATCATTTGTAATAATTGCAAATTTTCGTTATTAGGGCCTTCCTACTGACATTATATAACTGATCGCGTTGAAACTAGACGCCGCGCCGATGAGGGAAGACCGGCGGCAGGGGGTCAAAAACAGTGCGCCGCGCCGCCGGTAAAATGTCGGTGGCGTGCCCGCCGGCGCGATCAATGTTGACTGCAAACATTGTTTTCATCAGTCTTTCTCAAATCACAGCTGAAATTTACTACAGATTCGAGCCTATTCATGAGTTCAAAACTTCACAAGTCGCTGGCTGGAAACTGTTCTTCTTTGTTATTCATCAAGAGAAGTAGAAATCTGGTAGAAACGAAATGGCTGTGGCGTTTCAGAACCCTTGCATAATAGTTGAAGTATCTTTGACTTAGGTCTCGTCCGGCCTTTATGGCTCTATTGGGGCTTCTTCTCTTCTGAGCAAGTGATGAATATGGTGACGGTAGTTCGATCTATCTGGCGCTAGACGAAGTAGCGGGGGGAGGTTATGTGCCGGGAAATGGTCGGTCCATCTCTTACGAGGTCAGCCTCCAGGGCGCGTGCCGTGAACCCGTCCTTCGAATGTGATTTTTGAAAGCTGGTTGGCCGACATTCACTGGATATGGCCAAGCCAGCGGAGTTGTTGGCTTCTGACCCGGTCCATGATGGTGCGAGAACAACGGAGTAGTTTTTGGAGGTCTTTATTTGAGATTCGGTAAATGTAGGTGATCTCTGCAATACGTCTAAGGCATTTAGTTTCAAAAGCGGAGATTCTTCGCTCATCATCAGCCTTTAGTGACCAAGTCTCACTTGAGTATAAAGCGATTGGGATTATGAGAGAGTTTGAAGAGTCGCACCTTCGAGAAGTTGACAGAGTCTTGTTTTTCCAGATTGGCAAGAGGTTCTTGAAGCGGGCACTTGCCAGGCCGAGTCTTCGTTTAATCAATTTCGAGCAGTCGTTATCAGAAGTTAGGAGGCTCCCTAGGTAGACGAAGGAGTCAACATTTTCTACTGGCTCTCCTTTTATTGTTAGTTGCACGTTTCTGAAAGCAGGGTCTCCAGACATCCGCATAACCTTGGTTTTGGCTGTATTATTGACCATCCCAAAGGCCTCGGTTGCTGACACAAGTTCGTCGGGGTCAGCTTGGAGTAGATGCTCTTCACTGTTGAGTTTCTCGATGTCATCTGCATATGCCAGTTTATCGATAAGCTTCCCTCCAATCTCTGCATTATCAACAGTTTCAGCAAATGATAGTGCTGCGTTGAGGAATAGGTTAAAGAGGTGGGGCTACAAGAGGCAACCTTGAAGAACGCCTGCTGATGTCAGAAACTCCTCTGTCAATCCCTCGGGCGTCTGGACTTGGCTGACGAAATGTGAATACATGTCTCTTATCAGGATTACTATGTTCTCAGGGGGTCCATAGTGTAGCAGGATGTGCCATAATCCATCTCGCCTTATCAAGTCAAAAGCCTGCTTGAAATCGATGAAGAGTAGTAGCAGCTCTTTCGCAAACTCGATTTACTTCTCTATTATTTGCAGAGTGGAGAAAATCTGGTCTATGATAGAGTGGTATTTTTTAAAGCCTGCTTGGTATTCCTTTAAGACATGGTTTGTTAGAGTCTTCAGATGGTCAAGGGGTACTTTTGTAAGAATCTTTACCGGTTGGCTAGTTAAACTTACTGGTCTGTAGTTGTTACATTCGCCCTTTTCTCCCTTTTCAAAAAGGGGAACGATGGTAGCTGTTGCCCAAGATCTTGGGAAGTGGCCTATTTCCTAGACACTTGCTAAGACTTTGTTATAGATATTAACCAGTTATTCTGGGCTTGTTTTTAATAGTTTTGACTGAATACCATCCTGACTTGGGGCTGTATTAATTTTTAGAGACTTTACTGCTGAGAGCACTTCATCTCTTATTTGAAGAGGGCTTGGGTCTACTGGGTACTGCGGTAGTGGGAAAGACAGTAAGATGTTCGGGTCGGGCGTTATTGTGGGTTTCAGTTTTTCGCTGAAGTGATCCTTCCATCGTTCTCGTCTTCCCTCGGTGTCCGTGATTGGGAGCCCGTGTTTATCTAACAGTGTAGGAGCGGCCGAGGACTTCTTTTTTGACAGTTCACGGACTTTCTTGTACTTGAAGTGGCCATTACCTTTTTGAAAGGCTTCTTCACACTCACGACATTTGTCATTGACGTAGTGTCTTAGAGCTTGCCGGATTTTCTTTTCTACTAGGCGCTTCAGCCACTGGTACTCGTCCTTGCTTTGTCGATCTAACTTGTTAGCATTGGCGCGCTTCTGCACACATAGATCAGTAATTTCGGGGGTGATCCACAGTTTATCCGAATGGGTCTGAATTCCCAGGATTTCACAAGCAGTTTCTCAGATGATGGATGCGCTTTCGTCGACCAATCGGTCAGTTTCTTCTGCTGTTGGAGCTTCCATGGGTTGGATTCTCGACAACTTGTTTGAGAGTGCTGTTTTATACCTGTTCCTTGATTCTATGTTGTTCAGTAGGTTGACACGATATTTTGGTAAGCTTTTCTTAGGCTGGTGGGGCTTCCGAATGCGCAAACGGAGCTCAGACATGATTAGAACTTGGTCCGAGTCGAAATCACCCTCGGCTATGGAGACTGTGTTCAGTACTGAGGATTTCCATCGCTTGCAGGCAAGTATATAATCAATCATGTTTGCAGTGTGACCGTCAGGGGATCTCTAAGTAACTTTCCTTCGTTCTCTATGACGGAACATGGTTTTTGTTATGAAAAGTTCGTTATCCCGACAAAAGTCGATGAGCATTTCACCCCTCTGGTTCTGCCGCCCATGCCCGAACTTGCCCATGACGTCTTCTAGTCCATCATTCGAGTGTCCGACAATGGCGTTGAAGTCCCAAATCACGAAGAGAACATGTTTCTTGGGAGCAGTGTCAACAGTGTTGTAGAAGGCTGTAGAGTCAGTGTGCTGGAGTTGGAATGTATTCTTAACATAAATAATTATCAAAATTAGTAGTGTTTTTTCATCGAGCATTACTGCATACAAAACTTCAAATACCGTTTTTTTTTTTTTTGCTCTTTTGGATTCCTAAAAAGCCTTCATTTTATTAAAAACTGGTTTTTAATAACAATTATAAAAACACATTTTAAAGTGTTTTTTGCTTCTTTATAGAATATGTCATGTAGGCTAAGGCTGAACTACTGCTTTTTTTTATTGCTTTTGGCTGCTCTTTTGAATATTATTCATTTTTTATCTTGGGGATTCATTCCAAATTATAAACTCATAAATACCTAATATCAGCTAAATTATAAACTGCATCTAAAAGGAATAAATTTATTAAATTGAAAAATACATATCGAATACTTCACATGAAAACACTTCAATTACAATGAAACAAAAAACACTTAATGGTTTATTCAGCATGAAGAAAAATGAAGTGCCAGCTATTTTCTTAGGTAAAAAAAAGAAAAGCTCATCCGTTTTAAATGTAATTAAATGAAATAATATGCAGACTGAAGTAGCTCCAGGAAGATTTTCTTCCTAGTTCGTCACTTTTAATCCAAGCAAAATGTTAGGAGACTTAGTATTACTTATTGAGTTTAAGCTTTGATTTCTAAATGCTCACAAAAATTACCAAATTCAAGAAAGTCGCAACACTAAGTCACGTGTGTTTAAAATCTACTCTTTCGAATCAGACACTTCTTTCACTTACAGCCCTTTGTAACAGAACTTCTTTTTACTTCCATTATAGAGGCATTTTTTATAGACAGAAATATGGGCTTTCCATGGGTACCCCCCTTTCTCCAATACAGGCTGATATCTTCATGGAAGACCTTGAAGAAAGGGCTATTTTGCAAAGTTTTTGTAAACCTGAATTTTGGGTTCGTTTTAAAGATGATATTTTTATTTGTGGGAGCATGGTGATGAGTCTCTGGGTTCTTTTCTTCACTTGCTCAACTCCTTAGATCCAAAACTTAAATTTACTGAGGAATCAGAGGTAGAGAGGCGTCTTCCTTTCTTCGATGTTCTGGTGCACCGAAATGATACTTGTTTCGAGTTAGGTGTCTATAGAAAACCCACACATAATGACCGTTACTTAAATTATTCCTCAAATCATTCTCCTGCTGTGAAAAGAGGAGTTGTCACTTCTCTAGTTGATAGAGCATTGAAAGTTTGTTCAACACACTTCTTGGATTTAGAGCTCAACCACCTGAGAGATATTTTATTTGAGAATTGTTATCCAATTAGTTTAATAAATTTTGTAATTGCAAAACCCATTAGGGAACTATCAGAAAAACTATCAGGTCCCAAATTTATCAAGGTAAAGACCCTATCCCGATAGGTGAAAACTCCGGTGTCTACAGAATTCCTTGTTCTGGTGGTCTTTGGTATATCGGAAGAACTGATCAGCGACTCACGGATCGATTAACTCAGCACTCTAGTTCAATTAATAATACACTTAAAAAGCGGAAAAAAACAGAAAATTTTGACTCTGCCCTTGCAGAGCACATTTTTGAAAATCCAGACCATACTATTTTGTTTAATCAAGCTAGCCTAATTTTGCATGACAAAGGTATTGTCTAGCTTTAAACAGAGATTCCGATGATTTAAGAATAAACGAGTCATATTTCGGTTTTCTCAAAAGAGAAGCCGATACTTTATTAATCCCTGAAATAAACCTTGAACCACTTTCCCATTCATATAATCAAACACGTGAACCACCCCTTAGGTCTCAAAGGGTGTCTGTAAGAAATGCAATAATTAAATTCCGAAATCAGATGACATAGTTCTCCAACTTATTTAATTGCCGGTTCGTTTTCTTTTTGAGTGAATGAATTGTTTTCTTTTCTTTTATTTCTCAGTTGTTCGCTAGTATCCGTCGACGGCAGTTCATAATTTTTTGGATTTTGTGCAAATTGCGGATATTGGCGAATAACTCGCTTTTATGGTTGTTAGGTATTTGGTTTAATTCTTATACTTCTTGGCTTTTATTGAATTTTATTCATCTTTTAAGTTTTTGGTTTTTTCTTTGGTTTTTTGGTTCTTTTTACATTGATTTTGTATTATATATATATATGTTTATATATATATATATATATATATATATATATATATATATATATATATATATATATATATATAATACGGGATTGGACTTTACAGTCCCTACCGGCGGTGCTGATCTCCGTTTCTTGGCCCTTCAGCCAGGAAGATCAAAGGGGGGTTGGGGGCCAACCATCCTGTGCTTTCGCACACCCGTCCTGTTTACCTTCCCCAGATTTCTCCGTGTACCCATTTAAAGCTGGGTGGACTCAACAACGTAAAGGAAAATCCAAAGGACTGTATCAACTTTAGGAGTTTCGGTATTCTATAAAGTTAGGGATGTAGCCAATTATATAAGAGGATTTTTAGTCATTTTTATATCTCTTAAACTTTACTGCTGTTAACATTATGACTATTGCTAAAAAAAAAAAAGTGTTTTTGGAAATTGCAAAAGTATGTGGATAAATTTGATCCTTATTAAATGTTTTCAATTTTGAATCATGGTCTTACTGTAGTCTAAAAATGTTACTTAGCTAAGATATTTGTTTTCAGGAGCCGAATGGGTACAAATTTTGGGCCGGTGAATGATTTTCTAGTGTCAGGTCAATCATCTTAGTTTCAACAAGTCTAAAATAAATGAAAGAGAAATTGAGTTTTCTATGTTATTGTAAATTATTAGTAAACGGCACTATGGCTGACTGTGATTTTGTTGGGACTTTTTTGAATCGGACCTTCAATGCTAGTTGCTTTTACATCTTTATTGTATCTAATACCATTACTTATTTAATTTTTTTTTTGTGTGTGTAGGACTTTGGCCAACATACTTCAGAAACAGAATGGGAACAAGTATTGGATTGTTGGAAGCTTTTTGCACATCATGTAAATCATCTAAACTTCTACAAGTGTAGAATAAATGAAATACAAATTGAGAGTTTCCTTTGTTCCTGTACTTCTTTAGTAAGCCTCATTGTGCATCGATGTGATTCTTCTGATTGTGATACGAAACTTAGTAAACGTAAATTTTGTGATTTAAGAAACTTAGTAAGCATAAGCCATCTTGAAATTACGGATAGTCAGCTGTATTCCACTGATACTTCACTAATAAAACTGACCAGTTTCATGCCAAAACTAGTTCACCTTTCAATGTACGGTCATGGTATTTTTGGAATAGTACGACGTATAATTGAACTGAGATGTGCCTGTATCGTTTCAATTGATGTTTGTGCAAAAGGTGCAGAGACTAACCAGTTAGTTTGTCTACTAAAAATGCGAAGTTTGAGACTAACAACGTTGAACCTAAGTCACTGCGAGTTTTATAACGATGAAGAACTCGAAGCTGTTATCAATGCTGTTGCTACTCACCAAACCAGAATAGCCCATCTAAACATCTGTATAGGTGGTTTAGATATTCGACTTTCTAATGAAAATTTAATCTTTCTCTGTCGTCAACTGGAAAATTTAATTACATTTCGTTGCAATATTCTAGTACCTGATTTTCATTTCCTAGAGTGTCTATTGTACTTTAAGCAACTTAAAACTCTTGAAATAGAAAACTTTTGTACAGACAATTTTCCAAGGTGGGGAATTTTACAAAGACTGTTTGATAAACCTTTGGATACAGAGTTGACGCATTTAGACATAGACTTTGTCTGGAGCTCTAACATAGACGATGAGAAGCAGTGCCTACAATTTATTGCCTCGAGGCTCCTAAAATTGACATTTCTTAGTTTAAAGAATTGCACTTTAGATGAAAACTTGTTTAGAGAAATAACCACTAATTTAGTCAATTTGATTGTTCTTAAAGCGACGTGCTGTAATATAAGTGATGATGCCTTGACTGGACTCCAAGATGTTGTAGTTGACGTTGTCAGAACTCCGCTTTGCAATTAGAAAAGTAAGTAAATTCATTTTTTTTTTTTATTGTAGTTTAGCCATAGCGGGCGCAGATCCAATCCAGGGTTTTGTCTATTTAACCGAATCACTATTCATGGTAAAATCATGTCAATTGCCTTACTTTTTTATTATTTTATTTTTTATTTTTTATTTTTTGTTATCATGTGTCTAAATTAGACAAAAACATAAGAGCTATAAAGCAATCATCTTATCAGTCAATATCAATGCATGGGTAATGACTCAGTAAAAAGTAAAGTGTCAGTTGTATTTTTCTCTGGACATATCATATTTAAATTATTGTTGCAGAAACCTCTGAAGGGGTATGTTTGATTTAAATTAAACTCTTAGTACCCCTTGGCAACTAAGTTCCCTCCCCTGCCCTGTTTGTCCCTGGACAAACAGGGCAGCCCTGTGTCCAGAGCCAACTGAGTTCCCTGCCCTGTTTATCCTTGGAGACACAACTGCATTGTGCCAATATTTACCATTACTCATTTTTCTTAGGATACTCAGAAGATCTAATATACATGCTACCGAGGATAACATAACTCAAACAGCCCAACGAGTAGGGGCTGTAAATTGTACAATTCTCTTTTGTTAAAAGACAAATGGTACCATAAAAACAGGTTGGTATGTTTAATCTTGGTTATCTGATTGGCCTGAAACTTTTTAGGACTATTCTTTATCCCACATGTAGATCATATTTTTATTAAGACAAGAATAACGTTTAAGAGTGCCTACAATAAAGTCAAAACTGATCGTCTTTAATCAGTCTGAAACCTAGAGCCGAGCTTCCTTTGCACGAACTGGTCCTAACGAACATCAAGCAAAACTTTTTATTTATTCTACCCAAAAAAGGACCCATGCCGGAACCATTTTTTGATTGTTTCATTCATATCTGTTTAGTTTAGAACCGGTTTTGAACCGATGATTGTTTCATTTATATCTGTTTAGAACTGGTATCTGTTTAGTTCTTCAGCTAGAAGGGCCCCTTTGAATGAAAAAAAAAATAATAATATTAGCTTGTCTTAGATGGGGCTCGAAAAAGGGCCATTATTTTCGAATTGCTTGTCAATTATCAGTACATTCTTGGTTCAAGGCACCATGAGGCCTAATTTAAAGCAGATATTTCATAGGTTGGTGACACGCCCCCTGAAAAAGATCCACATATTCCAAAATGTTTGAAAATGATCTGAATAATCCATGGCTAAAAAAATTCCAACTCAAAAACGACCGATTGAATTATTTTTTTTACTGAATATTCAAATTTTTCCTGAAATCTAAATTGTAATCCAACATTTTAGTTCTTACACTGGGTAGCTAAAGCCATAATAAGATCATGAATGAAAAAGGCAAATTGAGATAAAAAAAAAATATATAATTCAGAAATGAATTTTTCAAAGAAAAGTAAAAAGTGACATCGAAGTCAAAATTTGAGCAGAAGTCTTGTTTGTAAATTTTCTTTAATAAAATTTTTGTATAAGAGGTGTGAGAAATGTGTGCGATGAACATATTGCGAATGCTGCAAATAGAGGATTAATTTTGAGGTTCATTGCAGTCAGTGATGAATATTCGTCTTAGCAATTAAAAGGAAAAACTTTACAAGTTTCTGAATCAAATTTGTGGACGGAATTACAGTATTCATCAGAGAAGAAAAAAAAAACAATGAAATTATTTGGAACTTTTTTAATGTGTACTTTTATCATTTTTGTAGGAATACTTTCATCCGTAGTTTTCAAGAGTAATTTTAAATATTTTAAAAATTAGTAGAGGGGGGGTGGGGTTGTATTTTCAAGTCTTTGTCGAACATTCGGTATGCTGGGGGACTGAAGCCATACTGATGCTGGTACACATCAGTTGTTCCATCTTTTTATTAAAAGTGTTTTTTCAGGCATTGTTCTATTGTATCTTTTGAGCAACAAATGTTTTATTATAATGTGGTAAAGGGAAATATAATACTCTAGTAAAAAAGCAATTTGACCTTTTAATAATTGCTCTTCAGTAATTACAAGATTTACCCTTGATCTAAAGTCTTGATAATTTTCCCACACTTAATTATATTTGATTTAAAAAGTCTACTTAGCACATCTTTTGAACAGATTATTTGGTTTTTGAACATTTTTAGTGATTCAAATAGATAAGTAACCTACTTGAACAAAGTCTTGACCCTATTCATGAAAAATTAAGCAAGAAAAACGGGTTTTAATTTGGATAAAGCAGTGAATAAATACAACAAAATAAACACTTAGTTAAACAAACACACTCCAAATATTTCGGCCCCACGTCCGGGAGCCTTTCGCAACGGAAAAAAGGGGAGAAAATGAAACAAAAAATGTTCTTTTTTTAAACTGAACTTACATCGAAATACAGCATACTTAGCACACGAACAATCAATCAATCAATTTATTCAATCAATAAACTCAACAAAATACACTTCAATATAAACTCCCCCGTAAGGCTCTATAGCCAGGAAAAAAACAGGGGAGAAACAAAAATGAAACAAATGCAGAAAAAACAAAAACATTTTCAACATCATACATTCACACCTTGAAGAAACTCAACACAAGAGAAAAATAAATAAATAACTAAATCAATAAATAATAATAAATCAATAATAAATAAATCAATAAATAACAAAAAAAAATCATAAAATACGATGATCCACATAAAAAAAAGAAGAAAAAAAAATTCCAAAAATCAAAAACTAAGCAGGGGACTACCAAGCAATCGATTTATTCCGCGTGGACCACCCTATGATCAATCAATCAATCAATTTAATCAACCAATAAATTTACGACAAAAACACATCAATATAGAACCCCCCGTAAGGTTCTATGGCCAGGAAAAAAACAGGGGAAGAACAGAAATGGCATAAATACTACAAAAAAAAAGTATTTTCAATATAATGCATTGCATTTCAACCTTTCAAAGACTCAACACACACACACACACACACATACACACACACACACACACACACACACACACACACACACACACACACACACACAAAACAAAGAAGAGAAAAAAACAATAATTAAAAGACTCAAACAAAAAGAGATTTTATGAGACCCCCCACCCCCCAAAACAAACAAACAAAAAAAAAGATGTAGGACAATCCAATAAATTAAACCAAATTCTAAATATATATTTGAAACCAAACCACCAAAAATATTAGACACACTCAGTACCCCTCACAACAAACGTTTCCAACCCAGGCTAGTGTTACCTGCCCCTCCCCCCCCCCCCCCAAAAAAAAAATAATAATAATAAAATTAACAGAAATATATTTAAACATGAAAAATCAAGACATTAAAAAATGTCTTAAGATTCTTATGATAGTACCAAACGAGTGACGTTCTTGAGCTGACTCAGGTAGGCTATTCCAAACGATATGACAAGCAGTTAATGGATTAAAGTCAGACCTCACCGATGGAGTAAATAAAATATTAATATTCCTTGAATTGCGAAGATGATGCGAAGACCTATCAGTGACGAAAGAAGGAGTAGTTTGAAGGGTCATTCTAAACAAATACGAACATTTTGAAAAGCAGACAAAAAATTGGACACTGTAATCAGAATTATTTGATTAACATTTAAAAAGGGGTAATGAGATATGTGATCTGTATAATACACTAGTGATGTTTGATAAGTATTGTCAATTTAAAATAGGATCTAACGTTCCCTTCGTTCCCCCATTTCTGAGGGCAGGGAGGGGTCAATTTTGGAGGGAAAACATCTGCATCAAGGGGAAGGCTCAGAGACCCTTCGTTCCCACATTTCCGAGGGCAGGGAGGGGGAGAAGGTGATGGTATTCCAATACAATAATTCCGAGCATCGTAGAATTTATGCTCCTAGTGGAAGCTCGTAAAGCCCCTTCCCCCCTCCCCGCGCTGGCGGTCGCCCCTTTTAGCTGTTACCTCTAAATACGAGAGAATTAAGGTGATAGTATTCCGATACAATAAGTCAAGTATAATAGAATTTATGCTCCGAGTGAATGCTCGTCAAACCCTTCCCCCTCCCCGCGCTAGGATTATTGCTAGATGTTCTTAGTCCCTCATAGGTGTTTGTTGTCTGAAACCTATAGTTTGGGATGAGTAGTTTGCTATTTTTGACTTTTTTCTGAGCTAGGCTTCTTAGCCTTTCATAGGTGTGTGTTGTCAGAAACTTATGATTTGGGATATGTAAATTACTATTTTTGACTTTTCTGAGCTGATATTTCTTAGCCTTTCTTGGGTGTTTGCTGTCTGAAAC
>NC_142800.1:1704969-1739969 GCF_049724085.1 Artemia sp. Qi Xiang Cuo | reverse complement strand
CATTGTGCACGCCTTGTTTGATGCATTAAAAGTATTAACGGTATTTTTTATCTTTCCATATCCTTTTACGATAGCTGGTATTTATCACACACCCAGAAAAAACAGCCCACGGAAAATAACCCCCACGGAAAATATCCCTGAGAAAAGACATGGGAAAATACCCCCTCCCTCCACCGAAAGATATGGTAAAAATGCTATTCAATTTACGCATAATAAAGCAATGTATCTTTTTCTTAAACTCACCCCCTTACTTTTCACGCGAAGAAACAGTTTGTTTTCACCTTACAATGATGGCGATAGAATTGAGGCATGGCCCCCTCCCCCTTTCGCCAATGTCCTAAATATATTGTTAGATCTTAATTTGAAAATAACGAGATTTCACCGGTTCTCCAAAATATCACATTGCGTCTGCGCCTAATTATTACAATTGACTCAAAGTGTTTTAATTTTGACGGAGAAACAGTTCCTTTTGACTTTGGCTGCTGCGTTCGTAAACACAGAGGGGAAAGGGTGACAGCTAATTATAGGCCTCGTGCCAGAGAGCCTTGTGTTAAAACCAGGTTCGGTTAATAACAACAGTGACGGAAGTCAATGATCGCTCTTAGCTAGGATATAGACACCTAAAATTGCATAAATTTAACGAAAGAAAATTATTTATTTTTGCTAGAATTAATGTAGTAAACAGAGGGGGAAGGAAGGATGGTGTTTACGTAACGAAAAAAGAGCGTATTTTACACCTTTTATCGAGTATAAACATAAGATAGGGACGTTTGTATAGGGGGGGGGGGGTTTACCCGAATATAGTAGAGGGTGACCACGGAAAACAATTTTATTTTGAAAATAAAAAATTAAAACAGAACTTACATTGCTAATTGTGGCTGCCAAGGCTTCAAGTTCATCAATAATTTCATATGTTCTATCCATTGTGTCACAATACTTTCTGATAATTGAATGGGGGCACATGGAGGGCCTTTGGGGCACAGGGAGGGCCTTTGGGGGTCCGGAGGGACATTTGGGGACCGGTGGGCCGTTGGGGCACAGGGAGGGCCTTTAGGGGTCCGGAGGGACTTTTGGGGACCGGTGGAGGGCCTTTGGTACCCCGTTGTTCGTTTGGGAGCTCGATGGGCGTTTGGGGGGGGGCACAGGGAGGGCCTTTGGGTGCCTGGGGGACATTTGGGGACCGGTGGAGGGCCTTTGGGACCCCGTTGGTCCTTTGGGAGCTCGATGGGCCTTTGGGGGGCCCGGGGATGGCCTTTGGGGCTCTGGGTGGGCCTTTGGGGCGCCGGTGGCCCTTTGGGAGCTTGGGGGGTCTTTGAGGGTCCGGGGGGACAGTTGGGGGCCTGGGGGACATTTGGGGACCGGTGGAGGGCGTTTGGGAGCTTGGGGGGCGTTTGTGGCCCGGGGGCTGCCGTCGGGGTGGGGGGCGGAGGATTGGAACCCTTGGGGGTTGGGTTAGAGGACCTCACAACACTGTTCAAATGAAACTTGTGTATTATAACGACCACACTCAAATTCTCTTCTAAAATCTCTTCAAAAATCTTCTTTTAAAATATCTCTATCTGTTTCGCCGAAATAGTTCCATAACCTGTCTAAAACGGTTTCGCCCAAATAATCACTAAACACAAATTCAGCGTGTTCCTTTGTTATTGGCATCTCTGCGCTAACGCATTTCAAATTAATATGAAACCTTTTCGCGCGCTAAAACAATTCATCGCTAAGATGTTTCTTGCCTAATTGTTTCCATGGCCTTTGGTTATTAATATCCTTTGGAGTTCGACCAGTAGAACTGTTCCCGAGGCAAAGACATTAATGATTTGGATCTATTCCTGGAGAAATGTTTCTAGGCGAAAATTTTTAAAGTCTGACAGATGATGTCATTGATTGATTGATCTGTCAAGAAAGGTGAAATTAATTTGTTGTTTCTAAGGGGAATTATTGATTCACGATAGGTGAATTGAGGTCGACAGCACAGGTGTCCTGACTCGTGACAGCACCACGTGGTTTATGGTTTTCTCAGTGAGAAAGTTCCTGTTTTTCAAATTCTCACTGAGAAAACCATAAAACAGACATGAATTGCTGTTGACATCCATAAATGTGAGAAAGTTCATGTTTTTCAAATTCTCACTGACATAAACCATAAAACATCCATAATTTGATGTTGACATCCGAGAAAAACATCAAATAAATCGACCCACACACATAACCATCCATGAAACAGACATGAATTGCTGTTGACATCCATAAATGTGACAAAGTTCCTGTTTTTTCAAATTCTCAGACAAAAACCATAAAAACATACAAAAATGTGAGAAAGTTCCTGTTTTTTCAAATTCTCACTGACAAAAACCATAAAAAAATACAAAAATGTGAGAAAGTTCCTGTTTTTCAAATTCTCACTGAGAAAACCATGAAAACAACCATAAATGTGACAAAATTCATGGTTTTTCAAGTGAGAAAATTCCTGTTTTTTCATTCTCACTGAGAAAACCATAAACCACGTGGTCATGTTCGGACCTCCTGACCCCTCTCTACTTATTTATAGAACTTGAAGGCTTTCGTGTAAGGAACAAGGGTCAGGGAAGGGGTTGTTTTGTTTGCTTTATGTTTTAATGTTACTTCTTACTTTCAGTTGAAAAAAACTTGTTTGTTTTATTTAATGACATATAAAATGGTTTTCAAAAAGTTATAAAAGTCGTCAGGATCACCCCACAGTTTCGTTTAAGTCTTACAAAATCTCAAATTTTGTTGGTGGTAAGACAGAAATTTTTACTTTTCATTCTTTAGTGCAATCAGATAGAAAAGATTTTTAAAAAGCATCTTTTATTCCCATTTTTTCTTTTTAGCCTTGGACCCCACATCCCGACTCATACTTTATCATAAGTAAATTTTCCAAGTATAACTTCATGTTGAGACCCTGCCTAATTCTTTTTTAAACGACCAGCATTGCCACAACATTATTTGAATTATTATCAAAACTTTACCTTTAAAGTAGCATTTAATTTGCTTAATGTATTATCTTCGAAGAATTTATCAAAAATTTCGTGGTAATTAACTGTAAGTAAGAAGCGACCCGGCTCAATAGTAACCGAAACTCTGAAAACTGCATATATCTTTAAAACAATCTATCTTTATCTATAAAGATATTTAACTATAGGAAACTGTATGTATCAATAGATACATCAAAAGAATCAGATTTTTATATTGATTTCAAATATATAAATTTCATCAAGTTTAGTCCTACCCATCAAAAGATACGAGCCTGAGAATATTTGCCTTATTTTCGAAAAAAGGCATATAATCTTAATGAAAATCACACCAGCAAATTCAGCGTATTAGAGAACTCAAGATTCTATCTGCAAAAATTTGAAATTTAGTTTTTTTTTTTTCCAGAAGAAAGATCACTGATGCGTGTTTTTTTTTTTTTTTTTCCCCCGGGTGATCGTGTCGACCCAGTGGTCCTAGAATATCTCGAGAGGGCCCATTTGAACGGAAGTTAAAAGTTCTTGTGCCCCTTTTAAGTGACAAAAAAATTGGAGGGTAACTAGGCCCCCTCCCATGCTCGCTTTTTTCCCAAAGCCACCCGATCAAAATTTTGAGATAGCTATTTTGTTCAGCATAGTCGAAAACTTTCATAACTATGTCTTTGAGGATGACTTAATCTCCCACAGTCCCCGAGGGAAGGGCTGCAAATTGTGAACTTTGCCCATTGTTTACAACCAGGAGGGGCTGTCCCCTCTTGATTGCCTTGCTCCTTAAGCTAAAGTTTGAGTCTTTCTCACAACTCTACTTTTTAAAACAATAAAATATTTTAGAGTAAAGAGCAGGGGGTTGAGAAGGGGACAGCCCCTTTAATATACGGAATAATTTCTGTTCGTTTTGAGTTTTAATATCACTCCTTACTTTCAGTTAAAAAACTTGTTTTTTTTATTTAATCCTCGAAGGTTCGATCCTCTAAACAGACAAAGTTAAATAAAGTCGTTTGAAGAAAAAGACTTCTTAAATATTATAGAATTATTTATCTTTTTAACTGAACATCAAAAGCTTTTGATTAAAACATTTGATGTAACACGAAAAATGACCACAGATAGAACACCTTAACTAAATAATAAAAAAAAATATCTGTATAGTATAAACAGTGACTATACAGTGTATGCTGGGAATTACATGTAGCAAGGGGCGTAGCTCCAACATTTCTCTTGGGGGGGGAGGGGCACGAGGGGTCCATACCCAGATAGCCAAGGGGAATGGGATATATAATATTTTTTTCCCTCTAAATTATTGGGAGGGGGTAACTACCCCTCCCCCCCCCCCATCGAAACGACGCCCTTGCATATAGTGGCTTATGCTGGTGATAATATATATGAACTTATACTGGTGGTAATATTTAGTGAGTTAAATTGGTTTAAAACTCTAAAATGGCACAAAAAAGGAGAAACGGGAAAAAGACTGCTTAGAAACATTATAAACATATTTTTATTTTTGAACAAGCAGGCTACACAAAACCTGAACACCCTAATCCATGAAAAATGTAAGAATAATAAGTTATGTAGTATATTTTATTAGAAAAACGCCGAGAATACAATTGTGATAATTAATTGATCAAAGGAACAATTCACGTGTACACTAAATAGATAGATACGATTCCGGATTAATGGAAATAACTACAAACATACAAAAAAAAAATACTCAGAAAATCGCGTGGTGCAAAGAGAAACAACAAATTACAAAAACGTTTAAAACGATAAAGCAAAAGGGGGGAAAATAGGAGAGGGAAACTTTAACCTGCCACAAATTTAATATACATCTGTTTTTCGTTTCTATTTTTACGTATTTAGTACATTGACAATTTAACCCATAATATACAGCTAAAACTGCTGAGATTCGACTCTGAGACTTTGTTTCGCGAGAATATTGGGCATCACAAAAACAGAGTAAAAAGTAGACGGCCCAGAAAGATTATAAGAATAATTTAGATTTTGAACAAGCAAGCTACACAAAACCTGAACAATCCAAACCATGAAAAATGCAAGAATGATCAGTTAAGTAGTATAATATATTATAAGATACTGAAATAATCAAATAATAAAGGAATTCAGAAACCTTAATTACTCAGGTAAACCCAAGTTGCATTCAGCGTAAAGACTGGTATTGAAAATACAGACTCTCCAGTGCTAACGCTTCTCCCCCAGTATCAAGCACGGCGAGGTAACACACCCACCCCCTCCCATGTCAAAGAATGCTCTGTTTTATAAAAATATAAGTTGGTTATATGTTAAATATATGAAATAAATAAAGACCGGTTACGCCATAATTCTCTCTCCTTCTAAATCAAAGGTAGGTTAGGAACGCTTTAATACAGGAGAGGTTTGTTGTGCCTCTGTTTTTAAGAAACGCAATGATAAACTCTCGAAAGGAACACATTTTTCCAAAACAATCACTCCATTCAGATTACACCTTGCTCAGAAAGTTTCCCAGCCTGTTCCCAGCTTGTGTCCCGTTCGCTGCTATACTTCCAAATATGGAAAAACCTTTGTCCTCCACATTACGGAAAAAATAAACAGAACATCTCGCTCGTTTCCTTCTTCTTATTAATTGGTGCAGGTAATGTCCATGGTTTGTATTTGTTTGCTTGCTTTTTACCCTTCTTTTTTGTGTTGCTTTCAATTTTTTTTATTTACTTTTCCGTTTTATTAAGTTTTACATGTTTCTATCTATTTAACATGTTATCGCCAATCTAAATTTAAATAATGATTAATGCATGGATTTTTACTATGATATTTTTAGTTTCAATATTCTTTTGATAAAATTCTGATTTTTTACCCATGTTTTTTTTTTCTTTTCTTTTATTTCGATAGTCTTTATTTTTTTTTATAGATTTTTGCTTTTTTGTCTGTCCTGTTATTAATTATTGACCCCCAAATTTCGAATATGGCCCTTTAGGGCTTGTGATAGGAATTTTTTCTAATAAATATCTTATCTTAAGTAAATAAATAAATCTTATCAGATCAGACGCGTCAGTGACTTACAAGACCACTGACTGACAGAGTTGGTGTTCTAAAACCCACCACTAGTTTCCAAGACAAGATATAATTTTACCCTAGTTTAAGAAAGTTCTTATTTGGTTTACCGCCATTGCTGTAAGTACCAAGGTCAGTGAAAATGAAACCAGATTATTTGAACTAGTCAAGTGGAAATTTACACAACAAAATATGTCTGTAGAAATTAGTAAAAAGCGGTGGTTTAGTTTTTAATAAAAAGACCTACATATGCAGTTATGAAGCATCTGATAATATCGCACGCCAAATTTAATGAAAAGAAACAATATAATTTGATTAATTATTAATAATAATATTATTAATTTATTAATAACAAATTTAAAAGAAACAATAGGAAAAATCATTTAATAATAAATCAGCAAAGAATAAGCTAGTAGAATATGACACTAAACACCTTGAGAAAGTGTGGCCTTCCTTTGAAGTTTGGAAATCTACTGATTGCTAACGTTTGTTTTCACGATTGAATGTGGAAACACCGACAAATACGTGATACTGCCGTAAGAACTTCATAATTTTGAAACAACCAAAGGAAAATGAAAGGGAATTGCAGTTTTAGGGATAAATAGACCTAAGACGGGTTCAGGGTCACAATACGTTTAATTTTATTTTTTTTTTATATTTCAAAGGAGGGATTGATTCTTGGCCCCAGTGTCGATCTTCATAGAATGATATTTTCGTTTGATCATAATAAAGTGATCATAAGAGCACGAAGAGGGAAATTCAGGTTCAGTCATATGTCTTTCAAAGTTATGCCGCATTTTCCCCTTGGAAAAAAACCCTTCCAATGTTGTTTACATTTTCTTCTGTATTTTTCTTATAAAAATTTTGTGAAACCGAAAAAGAAGTGTGCTTCTTTTTTACAAAAAAAATATGCATGCAGCCTTAACTGATTGGCAAAACACAAACATTTTTTTGGTACATCTAAAGCAATTACAGAAGGTACCTGGAGCATTTTATCAAGCTTATATGGTTTTTCTTTTAAAAAATGCAACATCAATTCTTAAACTTCAACTTGGATAATCAAATTACGCTGATCCTTGAATCTTTTTATTCGAGGTGGAACTTGGAATATTTGATGCAACACTCATTCAAAGTCAATATAATAAGTGAAATTCATTTTAAGAGTTTCATCTTCAGATATGAAATTCAATCCTTACTTTTCATTCATAATCGAAATTAGGGTGTAAAATCTACTTTTGAGGTTTCAGGCATCCCGAGGCAAATAAAATTTCCAAACATTATCTCCCTTCCTAACACCTAATATGCCCCTCAGCACAGGTCAGGATTTACCAATAGGCCCACTAGGACCAGGCCTAGGGGTGCACAATACCTGGGGGGCAATAAATTATCACTGAGTAATATTTTTCTTACCAAAAACTGGCCCGATGTGATTTATCGTCAAAGTGCCAAGTTTACTCCGCCACCGTGCTGCCTATTCACAGAAAAGTGATTTTAAAAAAACTGGAATTCCGAGGCCACTTATAAACTGTCAGATGTCTCCCAAGAGTGACGGCTGAGAGTTTGGTATCACCTCTCTCTTTCATTACTTTTGGCTCATCAGTTGCGTTCTGTTCAGTGCTTCCACTATCCCCAAACTTTCGGGATTGTCCCCGAACATCTCATAAAAATGGAGCTGCAAAACCCCTTGGGCCTAGAAGCGGCAAAGCTGTAAATCCGGCCCTGACTGAGCACTATCAAGCTTACACGTTTGTATCCATTTTATATCTCACTCTTACAAACTACAACATTGATTCTTAAAATTTAACATGAAAAGGCAATTATAATGGTTGTTAAATCTTGCAAATTGAAGTAATATTTGAAATATTGGAAGTGAAGTTCACTAATAGTCCACTGTCAAGCTTATGTGTTTATACCCATTTCAAGTTTTTCTTTTACAAACTGAAATAGTAATTCTTACCTTTGGTTCCCACTGGTCCGATTTTTTTTAACGAAAAACGGCTCACGGATAGCGGATGCGGGAAATTCGCAAAAATGGTTCAGACAGAAACGGTTCACTACAGCAGTTGAAGCGCGAAGATATTATATTATATTTAAAAAGCATATGCATTAGAATAGGCTAAATCAAATTCTAGAAGCCAAGAAAAATATTCAAAGGGCTAACCTATAATAGCCTTGGCTAGATATGCCTAATGAAAAATATAAGTCTTATCTATAATATGTTTAGTTTCTCAGTTATTTGCAATTTATGGTTCTACAACGCTTTCTAATTTAAATTAACGGATGCAATTTTCAACGGCAAAGTAGAAATATTTCAACGCAGCCGTTGAACCTTTGTAACGCAGAAACTTGCAGCAAAAAACGGAGGAAATTTGACAGATCACGCAAAACGGCCGTTTTTGTGTGAAATCGCATCTGTGGGAACCCAGGGTTAAACTTTAACTTTGAAAATCTAATTATAATGGTTATTCAGTCTTTGAAGTAAAATTTGAAACGATGTAAGCGGACTTGTATTAAAGATCCACCATCAAGCTTATGTGTTTGTGCCTATTTCATGTTTTTCCTTGACAAACTGCAACATTAATTCCTGGACTTTGCATCGGAAAAGCATATTATCATGGTCATTCAGTCTTTTCATATATGGTCCCAATGATAAGAGAAAGAGTTCATTGTCGTCAGAGACATGATATGTGCGCAGAGCTGCAGACATTCTTGAAATACTAGCAGTAGTATCTGCTGAAGTTATTTCACCATTTTGCGATGGTTTTGTTTCCGGGCTTCTTACACGCTCGATATTATTGTAAGGCGGAGATGTATAGGAGCAGTACCACATATCGTTTCTTTCCCTTTTAACGTTAGATGGTCCCATCTCGTCGAAATTTAAATTGGTTTCGCCTTCTGGGTCATCCATTGACAGCTCTAGGTTTGCAACAGCACTAGAAAAAAAAATTAGAAAATAAGGAGGATATTTTAGATGCAAGGATCGTAGATTTTAGAGTTATGGGGTACTTAATCATAGGCAGAGCAATAGTACTGCCTAAGTAAAGAACGATGTGGGCACAATGTATTATTTATATATTTTTTTTTCTTCTTTCTCCATACCCGGGCACTTCTTATCGAAGGAGTTGTGGTAGAAACTTCGAAATGGTCTCATTCGATTGGAAATTGGAGAGGCTAGTGCCCTTTTTAATATTCGAAAGTGATTGGAGGGCAACTAGCCCCCACCCCACGCCCATCATTCCCCCAAATACATCCAATCAAAATTTTGAGATAGCCATTTTGTTCAGCGTAGTTGATTTCCAGATAGAAAATATGTTTTTGAGGAGGAAACTCCCCCACAACCCTCGGGGCAAGGGTTTTAAGTTATGCCATGAAGGCATATAAGAACGATGTTGGCACCATGTATCATTTATTATTTTTTTCCTTTAGAGCAGGGTACGTCGTATCAAAGAAGTTGTATTAGAAACTTCGAAAAGGGTTAATTCAATTGGAAATTGGAGTGGCTTGTGCCCTTTTTAATAGTCGAAAGTGATTGTAAGGCAACTAACACCCCTCCCACGCCCACCACTTGCCAAAACACATCCAATCAAAATTTTGAGGTAGCCATTTTGTTCAGCGTAGTTGATATCTAGATAGAAATTATGTTTTTGAGGAGGACACTCCCTCAAGCCCTCAGGGCAAGGGTTGTAAGTTATGACCTGGGGGCATGGACGATTTTTATATAAAGCGTTATCGTAGCAAATTCAAAAAAGGCTCTTTCGATTGTACAATCAAAGGACTAGTGCCGTTTTTAATAGTAGAAAGTGATTGGAGGGCAACTAGCCCCCCCCCCGCCCATCATTCCCCCACACACATCCAATCAAAATTTTGAGAGAGCCATTTTGTTCAGCGGAGTTGATTTCCAGATAGAAAAGATGTTTTGAGGAGGACACTCCACCAAAACCCTCGAGGCAAGGGTTTTAATTTATGCCCTGAGGGCATATAAGAACGATGTTGACACAAAGTGTCATTTATTATTTTTTTTTCTTTAGAGAAGGGCACTTCGTATCGAAGAAGTTGTCATACAAAACTTCGAAAAGGGATCATTCAATTAGAAAATGGAGTGGCCTGTGCCCTTTTTAATAGTCGAAAGTGATTGAAAGCAACTAACCCCCTCTCACGCCCACCATTTCCCCAAACACATCCAATCAAAGTTTTGAGATATCCATTTTTGTTCAACGTAGTCGAAAGATCTGGAAATTAGGTCTTTTAGGATGATAACCCTATCAGAGCCATCAGTGCAAGGGTTGTAAGTTATGCGCTGGGGGTATATAAGGTTTATATAGAAAGTTGTTGCAGTAATTTCAAAAGGGGCTCATTTGACCGTAAATTGAAAGTCACGTCTTTAATAGTTAACAGTGAGTCGTTAAAGACTAGCGCTCGTCCCATACCCGTCATTTCCCGAAAATATTCAATCAAATTTTAGAGATAGCCATTTTGTTCAACGTAGTTGAAAGTTCTGGAAATCATGTATTAGACGATGACAAACCCCCCAGAGCCCTTAGGGTAAAGGTTGTAAGTTATACCCTGGGGGCATACAAGGTTTTTAATGATAGAGTTGTCGTAAAAACTTCAAAAGGGGCTCATTCAATTGGAATTTGAGAGGGCTGGTGCCCTTTTTAATAGTTTAAAGTGATTGGAGGGTAAATAACCCCCCTCTCACGTCCACCATTCCCCCAAACGCATCGAATAAAAATTTTCAGATAGCCATTTTTTTCAACATAGTAGAAAGTTCTGGAAATTAGGTCTTTGAGGATGACAACCCCCTCCCCACCCCTAAGGGCGAGGGTTGTAAGTTATCCCCTGGGGGTATATAAGGTTTTTATTGAAGGCGTTGTCGTAGAAACTTCAAAAGGGCTCATTTGATTGGAAATTGAAAGGGCTCGTGCCTTTTTTAACAGTTGAAAGTGATTGGAGAAAGACTAACGCCCCTCTCACGCTCACCGTTTTCCCCCGACACATCCAATCAAAATTTTGAGATAGGCGTTTTGTTTAACGTAGTTGAAAGTTCTGGAAATCAGGTCTTAGAGGATGACAACCACCCTCACAGCCTTTAGGGTAAGGGTTGTAATTTATGCTCTGGGGGCATATAAGGTGTATATAGGGAGTGTTGTCGTAGAAACTCAAAAAGGGCTCATTCGATTGGAAATCGAAAGGCATAGTGCGCGTTTCAATAGTCAAATTTGATTGGAAGGCTTGACATTTTTATACTGAAGATTAATAAGGGTATAATTTATTATTTTTTCGTTGTTGTTGTTGTTGTTTATACCAGGGCACTTCGTATCTAAGGAGTTGTCGTAGAAACTTCGAAAAGGGTTCATTCGATTGAAAATAGAAAGGGCCGATGCCCTTTTTAATAGTCGAAAGTGATTGGAGGGAAACTAATCCCCCTCCCACGCCCACCCCCCCCCCCATTTGACTTTATGTTTCAAAACTAAATGTTGCCTTTAGATTAAATCAAAATGCACTGTGTTAATACTAATTCCCAATAAGGCATCTCAGCAGTATCCCAAGATCGACTGAGGGTATCATGTTGAAACTTTCGGGGCTGCTTCTGCTCTTAAAATTTAACCAAATTAAAATAGCGTAAGTGTATCGAAGCTATCAAAGAAAGTAAACAGATTATTTTGCGAATGGTATCAAGTTTTCCATTTCAGGTCAACTAGAGGAGGTATGAAACTAAATTAAACACTACTAACTGTGTCTAGATTTTTAAGAGGGTGTATGTTGTTAAAAATTGCTGAAAATTTTTCTCCAGCATACAAATAGCAGGCCAAACTATAAATCCCTAAAAAAACGAACAGATTTAAAGTATTATTTTCTTTTTCTCTGAAAAGACTATGTCAATATTAAAAGAACAGAAATTAATTAAAAACTTTTTCCACAAAATAAGTTTTTCAAAGAAAAGTAAAGAACTCCATTAAACGAAAAATGAGCAAAAAAAAAACCAAATAATCTACTAAACCTGAAACTACCGGAAATCAGAATCGATAAATAAATGAAACCCAAAACGAACAGAAATTACAATAAATAACCGAGTCAAACTAAAAACGAGCAGAAATTAACATAAGTTGGGCTCAAAACCCCTATGCCTTCCCATGGCCAGAACATAATTTGCACTTTACTGAAAAAAATACAAATGAATGTACATTGTCAGTTTAATATACAAATACTGATATTTAGTTATAAAAATGTTAATATTATTTGATTTATTAAAGTTATAAAAGTTAAAATATTTATATTTTTTTCAGTAAATTATTAAAAACAGAAGAGCCCAACATATCGCGAAAATACATTGGTTGTACTAGAACTTTCCATTTTTTCTGAAAGGGAAAGGGTCATCTTGCCTATGATCCTTTGATCTGCTTAGGTATTCGTGTCGTTTACAGAGTGTACCTTTGAAAACTCTGAAATTTCTGACCTGGCGAACAATTCCTAAAAGTTCCTAGCTGATCGGACGGCAAGGACCAAACATGGCCGCCTTTATGCACAAACGTATCTGTGAACATTGGGTAATTTACATAATTTTGGGCCATTGCTCCAGGGCTGTAAAATGATGTGGACCCCAGAGACATACTTATTAGAAACTTCAACACCTCTAAGCAAAACAACCATCTCAAAACTCTTGATTCAATATCCTTGGAATTACGGAGAGCCAGATAACAGAAAAAGGCGCAGAAGGGAGGCTGATTGTCCTCCAAATACTTCAGCATTAAGAAGAGCACTCAAACTTTCAGTCGCCTATCAGATGAGCCTCTCAAAACTTTCTAAGACCACCTTTTCTAGGTGGACGGTGAAAAAAGTTTGTTTTCATTCGTCTGGCCCTTTTTTGGGTCCCATTTTGAAGAGATACTTTTTTTTCTGCATTGGGCTCTCCTTAGCCCAGAGATACTGTCTTTCAGCCGACCGCGTAATTTTTTCAACTCCTTTTTGGACCCAACTTTTCTGGGGGGTTGAACAGTTTTTGTATATTAAATTCCCCTTGGCCCTGGCTAGAAAGCCAAGGGTTTATGGCTGAAAGTTCCAATTTGATCAGGAAAAAAGGCCTTCAGTGGATTTTTGGACACCCTAATCCCCCGACCACAGAACGTTTGATGCTTTTGACCCAGAGGGCGATCCCAAAAATCCCTGAACGCCAAACAAATAACACCAAAAACACCCCCGACATCGAATCTTTTCATTATGGAAATAAATTTACTTTTAAAAGATAAGCAATTTGCATTATTTTTGGCCCTTGTCACCAGGATTATGGGGGTCCAGTCATTCCTGGATGTATATCTAATGGACTTTTGACTATTTAAACAAAATGGCTATCTCAAAATTTTGGCCGAATATCTTGAAGGACTGCAAAGGGACCTAGTAGGAAAATAAGCGCATTAAAGGGGGGCTGGTTGCCCTCCAATCAATTTTTACTATTAAAAAAAACGATAAATTCCAATTTCTGAAATTAGTGTGTGAAAACTCCTTCCATACAAAGTGGCTAGGAGAAAGAAAAAATACATTGAAGGCATAAGACTCTTCCTCAGGTGGCGCTATTGCGCTGCCTCTAATGTTCTTGAATTGCGCGTAATAATTTTAGATTCTTCTTGGGGGACGTCTGGCTGTTTTGGGGGCTTTAATCATTATAGTTTTCTTTGCATGTACAATTTAAAGAAGAGCTGTAATTTTTCGCAGTTTCCAACGGATTTATTTTTTCTATTAAATTTTAAATTCACCAGGATTATCCCGTTGCTAGCAGTAACTTTAGTTCACGGAAATGTCTGGGGGAAAAGAAATATTTTCCAAAATCTATGGGAGGAATGTTGTTGTTTTTCAGTGTTTTAAATGAAAATACCAAAACAAAGAAAAAATGTTTCAATGAAAATACTCAAAAAAGCGGTATTTTCCAAAATCTACGAGGGGGAGGGAAATCATCTAGGATTTAAATCCCCCCTCGCCCTATTGACAACCCTGGTCAGTAATTGTTACCCATAAATCATATCGCAACACCATAGTTTGGTGTACTTAAAAAATAAATTATTGGATTATTTACGGGAGCTGGACACATGACTAAATTTTTAATATGGGGGCGGGGTAAGGGATCCAACATTTGGGAGGGGGTTGTTAAGTAACGAAGTGTAAAAAAGATGAGGTTATGGGAACAAATATATATATATATATATATATATATATATATATATATATATATATATATATATATATATATATATATATATATATATATATATATACATACATATATACATACATATATATATATATATATATATATATATATATATATATATATATATATATATATATATATATATATATATATATATATATATATATATATATATATATATATATATATATATATACTAGGCCTAGACAAAGATAAAATAACAAATAAGGCTACAGTACAAAGGTAAACACAAAGACAAAAATAAAATAACACTACAGTAATGTGAAAGCAGCAGCTAACTCAGGATTCTTATTTAAATATTAAATTCCATTATTATTAAATATAGATTACTGCTAGAAGAAAACCAGGAGGTCCTTTTCAATCAGAGTGACAAACCTTATAAATAACTTTAACTTATTTGATAAACACTAAATTAAAGATAATTTCAAACTAAACGAAGTTTAAGATTATTTTTAAGCAATAGGATAGATGTAAATTTATCATTCAGATCCTTGTGAGCATCCCAGCACTGAGCTACCGAAACAAACATAGCAAATTTCGATCTCTCAGTAAGATATTTGTCAATGTAGATACTCCATTTTTGCCAAGTGTTTTAATTATGTGAATCTTGCCATTGGGAGAACAAATTTTTGTTTAAGGTAATATGGCGGTAATTTCTTGATGTCATATTTGAATTAAAAAAAAATTGCTTAATATGACTTTTAAATATAGATAAGCCTACTAAATAAAAATAATTGATATTAGAATGACACTGAGCAAATAAATGGTCCGCAATGCAGAATATGCCCATTGATGCTTCAACCTTTGCATTAAACCAATACATCATGAAATCTTTAAACGTAGTTTGAATGTGTGTTTTAAAAGTTAAGCTTTGGTCAATTATAAGTCTAAGGTACTTCATCGTGTCCACCGGAAATACTGATCTAGATATTTCTCTTAAGACTGACAATTATACAAAACTAAAAACACCATTGTCGATGACCTTCAAAATTTTAGTGGTAAGTTCGGAGCTCGATGTCATTCAGATTTATATAACAAATTGAAAGTTTAACTTTTCAATTTTGACGGAACATTTTGACTTTTTGGTGTTTCTCTTATTTTTTTTTAGTCTTTACATTAAAAAATAAAATTGCTTTTAATGGTGCAATTGTTACCAGCCAGGCCCTCCTGCCACGTACCTCACAAGCTCCTTTCTTGACGCAGCCGGCCCAGCACACTGTTTATTGGTACGGCTACCTCCCTCGTCTGCCACATAACGCACCAGCACGGATTGTGTTTGGCTTCGAACCCACCCTGCACGATGGAAACGCCCCAGAGAACCCCCCCCCCCCTAATAGATGGAAAGACAAAGTCAACGAACTCCTTGCCGAAGCCCACATCCCAGTTGAAAACCCACTAGCCTGGCAAGCGATAGGTCAACCTGGAAGAGCTGCTGGTCTCATCGTTCTCTACACCGTCCTGGCAAGTCCTGGCAAGAGCAGAAAGTCAAGTCAAGTAAGTCAGTTAGGTCAAGTAAGTGCCCAGTCATCCATGTTGGCACGTTATGGGGTAACTCTTTCTTCTAGTTCATTCGTAAGGGCTAGGTACATTGTTCCATCAGGTGCGGTACATGATAGATAGGCTAACTTGAAGTTGTTGAAATCGAAGTTCTCTGTCCATCGTTTTCGTGGTCTACCTCGTGGGTGAAGGCCATGCAGAGATCCTTCAAGTGCGATTTTCGGTAGGCGGCTCGGCTCCATTCATTCGATGTGGAAGAACCAGTGCAGCTGTTGTTTCTTGATATTACTGAGAATAGTTTCAGTAAACTGGAGCTTCTGGCGTACTTCCGCATTTATGATGCGGTCAGTGTGTTTGATTCTAGCCATGCGACGGAGGCATTTCATCTCGAAATCTAGAAGTATTCTTTCGTCTTCTGTTTTCAATGTCCTTGTTCCGGATCCTTACATGTCAATATGAATTGCTAAACTATTGAATAGGCGCGTTTTGAATTTGTTGATTATATGGTTATTTTTCTATAGGTTTGCTAGTCTTCGGAAGCTAGAGCTAGCAAGTGCAAGTCGACTTTTCACGTCAGAGCTATGGTATTTGCAGAGAAGTATAGGCCACGGAATTACAAAAAGTGGTTAACTATTTCAACCTGTCTCCCCCCCCCCCCTCATGGTGATAGCGGGTGGTTTGTCTAGTTCATGTCTTGTAGTTACCATGACTTTGCTGACATACATAAGAATAACTAACAATTTAATCCGTTCTGTATTTATAACAATAAAAATACCTCTTCAATAATATTTGTTATTCACTGTCTTGGAACTAAATAATAGCAAATAATTAATGCCATTAATTATAGTAAAGGTCTGGAAGACACCCCAATCTAGCGTTTGGCACTCCTTGGCATTTTTTATGGTAATAATAAGACAAAATTGGTATAATTATTATAATTGGCAAAATAAGTGTGGCAGTAAGTTGTAAAAAACGCAATTACAAAATTAAGAATAACATACCAAGAAACACCAAATGCTAGATGATGCTGGTGATCTTTTTGAAACTAGCGCCAGTTTCCGCTCTTATAAATTACACACACTCTTCAGCCCCCCAAGATTTTTTGGAGCCCTCATTCCTAGTTTTTTTTCTTTTTTTTTAAATAAATTTGTTAGTTTGGTCAATTATTGGTACCTTTGTCACATTGGCCCCCCAAGATTTTGCTCATTGGAACCCTCGTCACATTGGGCCTCCCCCAAGATTTTGATCTTAATCCGCCCCTGGCTTCTCGGTTGCAGAGGAAATAATGCCACAGGGTAGCCCATTTGTTCTTGAAAAATCACGTAGTCCATGCAAGATATAAACATTTATTTTAATTCTTAATTTAATTACGGTAAGCAGTAGTAGAAGTTGTAATCAAATAGTTCGTGGTAACGAACTGTAAGTAAGGAGCGATCCGGCTCAATAGTAACCGAAAATCTAAAAAACTGAATTTTAATACCAATAGATACATAAAAAAAAAAAAACAAATTTTAATGCTGATTTGAAATATATAAGTTCCATCAGGTTTAGTCCAGCCCATCAAAAGTTGTACGCCTGAGAAAATTTTCCTGATTTTTGAAACAAGGGGGAAACACCTCCTAAAAATTATAAAACCTTAATGAAAATCAAACCATCAGATTCAGCGTATCAGAGAACTCTACTGTAGAAGTTTCAAACTCCTTTCTGCAAAAATGTGGAATTTTGTATTTTTTGTCAGAAGAAAGATCACGGATGCGTGTTTATTTGTTTTTTTTTTGTGTTCCCAGGGGTGATCGTATTTATCCAGTGGTCCTAGAATATCGTGGGAGGGCTCATTCGAACAGAAATTAAAAGTTTTCATGGCCTTTTTAAGTGACAAAAAAAGGATGGGTTTTTTAGGATAATGTAATCCCCAAAAGTCCCCGGGGGGAGGGCTGAAAGCTATGAACTTTACCCAATGTTTACATTTAGTATTGATTATTGAGAAGTATACAGACGCCTTCAGGGGGTATTTTTTCTTGTATTGGGGGGGGGGGGGGTCGGGGGTTATATGGGTAGATCTTTCAATGGAGGAAGTTTTCATGAAGGGAAGGGACATTGCTATGAAGGGGGCGACGGATTTCCTAGCACTATTTAAAGAACGATCAGAAATTAAATAAAAAAGTTTTTCAACTGAAAGTAAGGAGCAACATCAAAACTTAAAACGAACAGAAATTATTAAATATAGTATTGGGTTCACCCCCTAGTCAATACCTCGCTCTTGAACCCAAAGACTTTTTAGTAGTTTCATAAGAGCTATTTATTCTAATTAACGGCCTTTGTGATTAAGAGGTCATTTTAATGAATTGGAACAAAATTCGAACTTTAGCGCAAAGAGCGAGGTATTGACTAGGGGGCGAACTCGCTAATACACTTATTAAAAATATATGAATTTAGAAGTTCGTTACGTATGTTAATTCGTAAGTTACATATATTTATTACTAATAAAAACGTTCGTAAATATCAATCAAACAATCAATCAATCAATTTTATTCAATCAATAAACTCAACAAAATACACTTCAATATAAACTCCCCCGTAAGGCTCTATGGCCAGGAAAAAAACAGGGGAGAAATAAAAATGAAACAAATACTTAAAAAAAAAAAAATTTTCAACATCATGCATTCACACCTTTAAGATACTCAACACAAGATAAATCATAAGATAAAAAAATCATAAGATACAATGATCAACAAAAAAAAAAAAAAAAAAAAAATTAGTAGCTAGAAAATCCCTAACATAATTTTTGAACATACCAAACGAGTGACAGCTTCGTGCCGACACAGGGAGCGTGTTCCAAATCCTGTTGCAAGTTGTCAGAGGGTTGAAATCAGGCCTCACTGATGGAGCATGAAGAATCTCTAAATTGCTGGAAGCGCGGAGATGATATGTCGATTGATCAGAAACAAAAGATATATTATTACATAGAGCAGCAGGAAGATGGCCGTGCAACTGTAAAATGATGAAAGAAGAACAAGCAAGAAAATAGAGAGATTTCAAATCAAGCAAGGGTTTAAGTAAAGATCAGTCAGCTTTCTTAATAAGAGTCCTTACTTAACCATTTATTACTGAAAATAGTAACAGAGAAGGGAAAAAGGTTGACATTTAAATAATAGAACCATATGAAGCATAAGATTGAACAAGTCTTCAGAACGATATTATAAGAATCGACCCTGAAAATATGCTTTTAAGCTTTCTAAGGATTCCAAGACTCCTGGAGACTCTCATTTTAATCGGGTCAATATGATGATTGAAGGAAAGATCTTCGCCAAGCAAGATGCCTAGGAATCGAACGTAACGATCCCTAGGTCTACTTAGAGAACCTCTTGATACGTGTATTTCATTTAAGTCAGGGCAAGTCTTTGAAACTCTGGAAAAATGAGAAAAAATGACTTCCCGACATTTAGGGCAAGATAATTTACATCAAACTATTGGATAACTCTTTCAAAAAGGGCATTTATCTTTGAATGAAGATCAGACTCAGTTCTACCAGCTGTGGCAAGAGTACTGTCATCAGCAAAAGCAATAAGTGCATCCGATAAGGACAAACTCCTGTCACAATTAGTGACGGATGCTGGTTGATAAAGACGACAACAAATGGTAGATTTTAAATTTTGAACCGCATTAATAAGGTCATTGACGTAGATTAAAAAGAGTATCGACCCAATAACAGATCCTTGTAGAACGCCAAACTCTATTCCCAAAGGGTTAGAAAATTGCGGATCACCGAGATGACTCGACCGGATAAATATGATAGAAACCAAGAATAAGCATTCCCTCTTATACCAATATGGGACAGTTTCCAAAGAAGAATCTTGTATGTTAATGAGTCGAATGCTTTTCGTACATCGAGAAAAAGAGCAGCAGGTATCAGACCAAAGTCAAGAACTGAATGTAAATAATTCAAGAGAGTTGCACATGCATGCTCAGTTGAGTGCTTCGCCCTAAAACCAAACTGAAAATCATGGAAAAAGTGTTTAGAATTAAGAAAATTAAAAAGTCGAGAAAGCGTAGCTTTTTCAAACATTTTACTAAACACTGATATAAGGGATACGGGACGATAATTTGCAGGATCATTCCTTGATCCACCTTTAAAAGAATAATAACGCGAGCACGCTTTAAAGCACTTCGAAAAGAACAATTTTCAAAGAAAAGATTGACAAATCTCGTAAGGACAGAAATGATGACAGGAAGAATGAACTTTACAACCTTAGTCGGAATACGGTCTGGGCCAGAAGATGAAGAACCCCTCAAACCATTGACAACTCTGGCTATTTCAGCTTCAGAGGCAGGTTCCAATGCCACTGAATAAGATTAAACAACTTTTGAGAAAGCCATTTAACCAAATAAAAGTAAAATTAATATGCAAATTTCGTTTTAATTATTCATGTAGCCAACGATGAGCCAAAATCAAAACCTACATTAATTCAAAAATGTTAAAAAATTATATGAAAGGGGCTGTCCCCTCCTCAACGTCTCGCTCTTTACGCTAGAGTTTGACTCTTTCCCACCACTCTATTTTTCTTAAACAATAAAAAACTTTAGCGTAAAGAGCGAGACGTTGAGGAGGGGACACCCCTTTCATATACGGAATAATTTCTGTTTGTTTTAAGTTTTAATGTCGCTCCTTACTTTCAGTTAAAAAAAAATTGTTTTTTTTTTACTTAATCAGATTAACGACGCTTTTTGACTACTATGGTCCCTGCGTCGGAAATAAAGTACACTTGATTTAACTAAGTTGATTTATTTAATTGTCTGTTAAGTTGTGTTCAGTGATGTAAAACTGCGCATCAGCTATTGTGCAGGAGGGGCATTGGGGCAATGTGTAGGCGGGGAGGGGGCTTGAGATACCTCGAAGGGTGAATTACAATGCCCAAATTGTCTAACTCTCTATGATACTCTACATAGATATAGAAGGGGCCTGGAGAGGGGTAAGAATTAATCTCTCCTCCCCCTTCATTTAGACTAAGGTTAAATATGGATGCTGTGGGATGACAGCTCCCTTCTTAGTATAGAAAAATGCTTCTGAGATTTATTTTAAAGCTTCATTTGACTAAATTGAGTCACTTTATGTTGCATAAATTCATATGCAGTGATGTGTCATTGCGGATCAGCTATTACGAAGGCACGGCGGTGAGTCATTGTGTAGGTGGAGGGGAGGTGCCAGATTGCTCAAGGAGTGGATTTTCATGCACCAATTCCCTAACTCTTATTGAGCCTACAAATAAAAGTAGAACGAGATAAAATACAGAAATATAAAAAATTAAATAAAATGCGTTTTGGGGAAGAGGACGGGGGCTGGGAGGTAGAAATTGATGTCTAATCTCTCTTGATTCCCGGAAATATCTTATGTTTAAATTCTCCGTATAATATAGGAAACGGAAACTCTCCTATGAAATAGGTATGTTCGAAGAATTCGTCTTTAAAGCCATCGAATTAACCAGAGTGAATAATTTTTGATATTCCAAGCTCAATCCTTCTCTTTTTCAATCACATCTCAATAAACCTCACATCTCTGCTCAATTCATTCCAACCTCAATATTTCTCGAAGTATTGCTCAACAAAAGTTAAGTTACGATTTAGAGTGTCATGTTTAGAGGCGTTAGCCCTCCTTCCATTTAGGTTGACCCTGGATATACCATGAAAAACATATAGATATTAAATGAAAAAAAGAAAAGAAAAAGTTTTCTCAAATGAAAGTGCAAAGCGACAAAAAACTTAAAGGAATAGAAATCATTCTGTATATGCAGAGATGAACTATTTACGCTAAATATTGACTTTTTGTTCCAATTCTCTAAGACCGAATGCTCAAAAATACGGAATACATCTTTTTAAACAACGATAAAAATTTAGTATAAAGAGTGGGGGATTCAGGAGGGGGCAGCCCCCAGCATATGCGGGATCATTTCTTTTCGTTTAAGTTTTAATGTCTCTTTGCTTTCATTTGAGAAAACTAGTTTTTTATTTATTTAATTAGCTGACATTAAATGATTAGAAGAAACCACGCCTACCCTTCTTTCTGAATCAATTGTGATTTCAAACCTTCAAAAGGGATTACCTCAATAATAAGATAAATAAGAAAGATAAAACGTTGTTTTTTTAAAAATTATTGGCCTATTTCCTTTATTTGTTTTATTACATAAAATAAAGAATGTATTGCTGTTTTTTGGCAATTAAGACCAGTCACTACAGTAATTAAGAAGGGACTTTAACCTGGCTACTCACTATTCTTACTGATTAAGCTTTGCTGGTCAATTGAGGCCACCAAAGCGAAATTTGTCTTACCAGGTAGTGGCCAAAAATTGGAGTTTATCCCAGTATTCCCATTTAATCCTTTTAGTCCAATCAGAGTTCTTTTCATAGTTCCGCCGTCGTAAGGCGTAGAAGTAGTCTCTCATATTTTTCCATGTTTTCCTGCATTCTTCGACTGAAATAAGATAGACAATTGACGAAGAGCGAAATTGAGAGAATGAATGAGTCAGTGAGAGAAAGAAAGAGAGAGAGAGGGACCCAACAATCAAAATCGATCTTCTTTGGAAGGTGCACCTTACCTCACTCTGGTGTTTCTATACTTCTCTTGGAGGGCAGTGGCGGATCCGGGGGAGGGGCGCCTCCGTAACGTAGTCTAAAGTAGTGTAATTTACTTAATTAACGCAAGTTTGCGTAAATTAAACTTACTCCTAACGCAAGTTTATTGGATCAACCTGTTTTACCCCCTCCCCCTAAAAAAATCCTGGATCCGCCCATGTTGGAGGAAAGCGCTTCCCACCTCATCTTCATTTACTCCCCCGCAGAACTGGTTATCTACTTCCCTTTACACCCCTCTTCCCCCAAATGAATAGGCTAAGTTTTTTTAGCTCCTTCCTAAAACATATGGAATGATATTCTAGTTCCAGTTTATATCTGTATTATTATTATTATTATTATTATTATTATATATTACTGTAAAGATAATATAGCCTCTAAAAGATAGAAAATATCTTAGCTCTATAAACACCTTTCCAATTGGTAGTTTATGCGGAACACACGTCTGCCAACAGGCATATCATCCCCGTCGACACAACAACTACTAGACTACTAAAAACTCACCGCAGCACCGAACCGTCTGAGGCCAATACAGCTACGCATGCTCCTCCTCCATCCTAATCTATTTAAAACCTCCCTCTTTAAATCTTCGCAGGAACTTTCAATTTCCCCTAAATCTTTCCTTACGATATCCTCCCACCCCATTCCGGATGGCCTGCTTTTCGTTTAGCCCTAGATGGTTGACCGAAAAGGACAATCTTCGGTAATATGTCATCCTTTATCCGCAGAACGTGCCCTAGCCATCTCAACTTTTTCTCTCATTATAGCCCTAGAAAGCGGTATTGAACCACACTTTTCATGCTGCCTACTGTTGAAAATACGGTCAGTCAGCCGGGTACCCAAAACAATCTGTAAGCATTTCTCTGGAAAACATCAAGCAAATCTTCGTCCGCTTTTTGGAGCAACCATGCTTCAGAACCATGTTTGACCAGAGTAGCTTCCAATATTCCAATCCTGGTATGAATAAAGTTTTAGAGGTTTTGCGAGTTCAAGGTGCTAGAATGGGTTTAAAAATTAATGTTAAAAAGACTAAGTCACTAAGGCTCGGAATAAGTGCAGATAAAAAGGTCAAATTGGGTAATGAAAAAATTGATCAGGTGGACAGCTTCACTTACCTTTTTAGTATTATTAGTAAAGATGGTTTGAGGAGTGAAGATGTCAAAAGTAGAATAGCCAAGCCTCAGGGTGTTTTTTCACAGTTGAAAAAGGTTTGGAAGAATAAGAAGATAAGTCTGCGAACCAAGATTAGAATATTGGAAGCTGCAGTGGCGACAGTGGTCAAATATGGCTCTGAAGCATGGGCGCTCCGAAAAACGGACGAAGATATGTTCTTTTCGGGCAACCGTCTAGAGCTGAACGGAAAGCAGGTCATACTCGTCTGGGGTGGGAGGACGTCTTCAAGAATAATTTAAATGAAATGGGAGCTTCATGGGCGGGTGTAAAAAGAGAGGCTTTGGATAGATTGGGATGGATGAAGAGCGTATTTAGCTGTGTTGGCCTCAGGTGAGTGAAGCTGACCATCTGATCAGTCTTTTTGTTACCGAACGTCACCTTTTCATTTGCACTTATTCCTAGTCTTAGCAACTTAGTCTTAGCGACATATTCTAGTACCCTGAACTCGCAAAGCCTCTAAAAGTTCATTCATTTTGCTCAAACTTTCATCTAGGATGCTTAAATCATCAGCATAATCAGTCCAGGAAAGTTTTCTTCCTATGTCATTCCGCGTTCTCCCATTGCCTTTCCTGTGTTCCTTAAAACACGTTCCACCAGAATGACCCATATAAAGGGGGATAGAACATAACCCTGCTTAACTTCTGGTTTAATACGAAATCAGCTGCTAACCTCATTTCCAACCTTAACCGCAGCAGTGCTATTCTCCTCACACAGGATTAATCAAATTAATGTATTTGTATGGTATACCATAAAAGGTTGAGACCTTCGCTAAAGCTCTTCTATCAACATAATCGAATGCTTATTCATAATCTACAAAACTGAGGACTAAAGGTGTTTGATAACTCAGACACTACTCAATTATTAGCCTAAGAGTGAAAATTTAGTCGACACATCCTCTACCCATCCCAAAACCGCATTGTTCTTCCCTTAAAACTTTGTCTACAGTATCTCTCAGTCTAAAAAGCATCATATTACTAAGTAATTTGCTACCTACAGGAACCAGGCTAATGTCTCTATAATTACCACACTCACTCTTATCACTTTTCTTATACAGTAGTTTAACTAAGGTTGTCCTAAAATCGCAAGGTACTTCCCGTTTTTCAAAAATCAATCTTCTAACCTCAGAGCCACCATATTTAGGAAACTCATTTACCACACTCAAAGTCATATCCAGGATTTTTTTTTCTGGTGGGGTTTTACGAAAAGTATTTTTCCGGGGGGGGGGTTACATAAAAAACTTCAAAAAACTAATCAAATTTTTTTATATTCCTTTTTGTTACACTTTTACGTGGCAGACAAACATTTATTTGGAGAGGGGAGTCCGAAACCCCTTATCCCCCCTGGATACGGCCTTGACCTCACATCAGCACCCTGAGGCCTTATTATTTTTTAATCCTTTTAGTACTATCGCTAATTTTTCTTCACAAAGCAAATCTTCCTCACAAAACAAATCTTCATTCACATTCATGGTATCACAAAGTTTTTCATTTTCCTCTGTATCCTTTCCTGCAACTCTATTGCGGTAACTTCACAAATTATTTCCCATCCCTATTTCTACCGACCATTAAAATCTAATAAAAACACCATATTTCTACCCGGGATACTTTCTTTGTTCCTGTAATTGTAAGTAAAACTCATCTGAGTCACTACTATCTCCGTCAGTCAGTTCTACACGGGGGAAATACTACTATAGCTAGTAACCTGCATTTTTTTTAGTAATAAAATGAGCAATTAGAATTCTATTATTAAACCTTCCCAGCCTAAAAAAGACATAGCAGCTTCCTTAGTCATCATGAGCCCTACTTCCTGTCGATAAAGCCCATCCTTCCTGCCTGAGTAAATAAATCATATATCACGTAATTTCACGCTTCATACCCGTGGGATATGAGTTTCAGAAACTCCTAATAAGTCCAGTTCGAAATTCGAATAGTCTGAATTCGTCAGTCATAATGTCGATACGATAGTTATTTTTTAACGTCGTAACATTCCAAGTTACAATTTTCGTATTCTTTAAATCATTATCTCAGGAGAAACAATGGTCCCGGATACGAGTGCAGGACGGGGACCAACATATTTTATCAAGTCTACACTGAAACGCTTAAGTCCTCCACCAATTATATTTTGTTTTTCCCAACAATTATTTTTTTCTAACTTCGAAAAATGCAGTTACTCATGTCCTCCACCAAATGTCGTCCCTCACGAGAGCCTCTGGCAGGAAAGACCAGATATATATCCTCATTCTCCCTTCTACAAGACCAAAAGTACGAATTCTGCAATAATCGGTATGAAATTTGACACTTTTCTAAAAAAAAAAGACACTTTGGCGTCCTAGGAATTATTTTAAGGTTGATCCGTCGTCCAAGAAAAATTCATAGGGACAACCCTGGGGGTCCCTACAAATATTCATAGGGGTCCCTGCGATACTCTTCCAGTTGTTAGATTATGAGTCGTATGTTTTACGAAATACAAAGAAAAAGAAAAAAACTTTAAATATTTGGCAAATGCGCCAAGAACTCTCTCTTCTCAGTGTGACAAACGAGTGAGCCTTCTTGGGTGAGTCAGCTTTCTTTTACTTTTAATTGATAACAATTTGGCCAATTAAAAATATTTCACAGCTGATCGATACTAAGCCGTATGTAGGATTTATTTTCGGGGGGGGGGGGTAAAAAAGAAATTTTTTAGGGAGGGGAGGGGTTTACAGGGCGGCAAGATGTATTTTATTGTAAAATTTATTTTTCAAAATTTAGGGAGAGGGCAATTTTTTTGTATTCAATTTTTTCAATGAAAATATCCCAAAAAGGTATTTCCAGTAATAAAAAAGGCATTTTCAATAATCATACTAAAAATTGGTTTTCAAATCTGTGAGGAGGGATGAATTTAGAAGAAGTGGTAATCACACCTCCCCTCTCCCCCAGTTGACACCACTAGAAACTATGGTTTCCATTTGACCACCTTTAGGATGGAGGAATTATAATTTTTTTTTTACAAATTCCTTTATTCCTGAGTAATAAAACTCAGGAATAAAACAATTTTTTACAAGAAAATATTCCAAATTTTTTACTGGAAAATATATTTGAGGAATCCATAAAGGAAAAAAAGTGCGAAAACGTAGACGAGATAGGATATACGTATTATAAGTTTGTCTTAGACTCGTGCGTTCATTCGCTTTTATTTCGAAACATTTTTTTTTAAGTGAAAGAGTAAAAGACAACTGGTAGCCATGTTTTAAAATCCTTGTTAGTCAATGTTTGGTAACCCCGAGGCATTATTAAATAAACAGAAAGGAACTTCAGGGCCTTTCCCCTGCCTTTGTGTATGTTGTATTTAAGGTTCTTTTCCTTAGGATAATACTAGGACATATCGAGGACGTACACAGAAGCTCATGCATAGTTAAAAATCTTAAGAAGGAGGAGATGCTAAAAATTTTCCAAGGGGATGATGAGAGATGATACTTTACAAAAGTGCGACTTAGTGATATACCCAGGTTTTTCCACATTTTCGAATAATTTTCTGATTAAAACAAAGAAAAATGGGTTATGTTTGATCTAAAGACCATTGAAGGGTGGAAATTTCATTCCTCTTTCAGCCCAAGGGACTCCAGGAGGACCAATTGATTAAAATAAGGAGGAACAAATATTTTTGGTTATTTTTAAAAAACAAAGTACATACCAGAAATATGGAGGGGGGGGGGCGCAAGTTAGTTTTGTTTCTTAATGAAAATATCACAGAAAGTACATTTTTTTAAATCAAAAGTGGGAGGGGAGGAACTGCTCCCACTTCCCGATTGGTATCTCTGTGGGACTCACCTGTTAGTCCTGACTCTTCTGCCACTTCGTTCCAAAGTAGATGTCTGCCGACTCGGCATTTATACCGAGGACTTGCTGAATCGTACAACTCAGGTCTAGCTTTGATTGCACTAATTAAAGCTGACACATAGTCTTTGTTCATACTGCTCTCTTAAACCAAAACCTATATAAATTCTTTATCAGTGTATCTGCTTGAGTCTCACTGCTTTTGTGCTTTTATCCGTCGACTAGTTTTTGGCTCTCCGCGCGAATTCAATAAACCGGCGCTGCGTAATGACGACTTTCGTGACTGAACTAACTGCGTCGATAGATTTCTGTCGCTGAAAAACTCTCCGAGGCAAAATCTCTCTCATCTCGTATGAAATCAATGCCATTATCCAGTTTAGTTGCAAAAAACTAGACAATTAAATTAGATATTACTGACGAGCTAACCGTAATTCAAAGATTGAATAATATCGAAATGAATGAGCAAAAAACAAAATGGGCCATTAAGTTACTTAGGACAAGAGGGCACCTTGTTTCTGTGCGGGGTTTCCGTGATTACAGATGTTGCTAGCCGTGAGGTGTACCATATTCGTGATTAGATAACCATATATTACATACAAGGCCGTACCCAGGGTTAAGGGGTTTTACCCCCCCCCCACCCCAATGTTTGTCTGACTCGTAAAAATGTAACAAAAATGGATATAAAATTTTTTTTAGGCGTTTTCTTATTTATTTTGTATAAACCTCCCCCCCCCCCTGAAAAAAATTCTTGAGTAAAAAAAACCCGGAAAACACAAATCCTGGGTATGGTCCTGATTGCCTAATAACCCTTATAGATGCACTCAGATTCAACCCTTAAAGGGATGACAGATAAAGTGTCCAAGGATTAAGGCGTGCATGGGACCTTTCCAAGGGTTTAGGCCAAAATAAACTCCTGCATCTAGGTAGGGAGCCGAAGCTGTAAAAAAGTATTTTAGGATGATGTTTACATATTTTGCCAGAAGGGGCGGGCAATTCGGAAAAAAATCACCCACAGACATTTATTTCGAATGGGAAACATTTCTAGGGGGAGAGAGACACAAAAACAATTATATACAGAAAATAAGAAGTTACAGGTGAACCACTAGAATTTCAATATATCAGGGTAAACATAAAGGGTATTTACCCGTGTATTATTGGACCCGGAAAATCACCCTTGTACACAGGCTTCATAACCTAGCTCAATCCTGGTCATAGCCTAGCCAGGGTAAAGACAATAGGTCAACTTTGGGTTGGTGGTTTGGGAACTGAGCCACCCCTAAAATACTTCATTAGGGAATTGAGCCCCATCGTAAGCCCAAATGGATTCCATTTATTAAGTAAATTTTTTTTACTACACTCAGACTTGATTTAACTAAAAACAATGAGCCCCAAAAGAAAGAACGAAGGGATGGAGGGGTGTGTGTTCCTTGGAATCTTGAGACTTTTACTCTTTACCTCATAGTTAACATAAAATTCACCTATTTCTATGTTTCCTTCAAAGCTACGCTTCCTCCTACCAAAAGCAATTTTTGCGTGCAACATCTAATTTTATACAATTAGAAAAGCGCCTCAAAATAAATCCTGCACCATATCATTTGAACTAGAAAGGAACTAAAAGATCTCTCGCAGGCAACCAGCCTGTTACTAGTCCCTCTAGTATCTCAAGTACTAGTATATTCCTATTATCATAAGAAGATGGCTTACAACAAACTAATTACTAATAGTACTACTACTAACAACTCACGACAGCACCAAGCCACCTGAGGCCAACACAGCTACACAAGCTCTGCCTCCATCCTAATCTATTCAAAGTTTCCCTCTTTACACTTCCCAGGAAGTTCCCATTTTCTTTAAATCTTTTGTTATCGCATCCTCCCACCCTAGCCGCGGACGACCTGCTTTCCGTTTAGCCCTAGACGGTTGGTCGAAAAGGACAATCCTCGGAAATCTGTCATCCTTCATCTGCAGAACGTGCCCTAGCCATCTCAACCTTTCTCTCATTATAGCCCTAGAAAGCGGGATTTAACCACACTTTTGGTGCATCCTACTGTTTGAGATACGACCAGTCAGCTGGGTACCCAAAACAATCCTTAAGCAATTTCTCTGGAAAACATCTAGCTTAACTAATTAAGCTAATATAATTAAGTTGATCATATGATAATGAATTTAAGCTTTCTCCATACAAAAAAAATGTAAGAATACACCTTAATTACCAGTCGATATGCTGATCAGTTGTAAAGAAATAATTTGATTGGCCAAATTGTTATCAATTAAAAGCAAAAGAAAGCTGGCTCCCTCAAGAAGGCTCACTCGTTTGTCAACGTTGATCCAGATCCCAAGCAGGAATACCATGCTGCTTCCGCGGTGCCCCTTGCTTTAAAACTCCCAAGTAAGAATGATTGCTGGTATCTTGTCCTGTAGCTAGAGCTTGGTTTCCACACACTGCTTCCTTGAAACTTTCTATCGCTGATGGTGTGATATTTCCATCAGTTCTTAAATGTATCCTAAGTTCGGCAGTTACCCGAGTATTGTCTTCGATAGGATTAATATTTCTTTCACTACACGCCCCATTGTATAAATCGAAATGGGTTGCTGTTGGGGCCAGGCTGCTTCTTTAGAAAGTCCTCTCTTTTCCAACATGCACTGAATCTAATGTATTGTGGTCATGTAAGTAGTAAGGGTGTATAAGATCCGAAACTTACATAGTATCTTAGGTGCTGATCCGAAACTTACATGGAAACTTACACCTGAGAAACTACACTTACACGTGAACATTTTAAAAAGCTGGCAAGGTTTTTGTTATTGATAGGAATTGCACAATGAATGTATCGTTTGACGTAGACATTTTTTAGGAGCCAATCAGAGACAGCGATGATTGCTCAATATACGATAACTTGATTGGTGGTTGGGATTTGAATAAAAGGAATGGTTTTCACTACAATTCATATTAGTAAGAGAATTGAATTCAGAGAGAATAGTTTATTTGAGAGGATATTAGTAGAGAAAAATGAGTGGTGCATTTACATTATTGGAGATTAATATGGATTTGGGTGGATTATGTTCCATGGCGTCTTTCCAGAGCATGTACTTATGGATTTGGGTGGATTATGGTCCCTCCTATCCTATTATAAGGGCTTATGTTCCCTCCCATGCTATTCTATAGCACCATGTTCCCTCCCATGCTATTATAAGGGCTTATGTTCCCTCCCATGCTATTCTAAGGGTTTATATTCCCTCCCATGCTATTTTAAGGGCTTATGTTCCCTCCCGTGCTATTCTACGACTTTATGTTCCTTCCTGTGCTATTTGCCTAGGTTACGTTCCTTGACACCTTTCCAGAGCATGTACTTGACGATGGAGAAAAAGGGTTAAAGTGATTAGCAATTACAAGCGGGGATTCCCCACTGGTTCCTGAATTGCATTACGTTCATTGGTACCTTTCCAGAGCATGTACTTGACGATGGAGAAAAAGGGTTAAGGTGATTAGCAATTACTAGCGGGGGTTCCCCTCTGGCTCCTGAAGTGCATTACGGTCATTGTTACCTGTCCAAAGCATGTACTTGACGAGAGAGAAATAGAGTTCAAATGATTAGCTATTACGAGCGGTGTTTCTCCGCTGGTTCCTGAATTGCCTTACGTTCCTTGGTACCTTTCCAGAGCATGTACTTGACGAGGGAGAAAAAGGGTTAAAGTGATTAGCAGTTACGAGCGGGGATTCCCCACTGGTTCCTGAATTGCCTTATGCTCCTTGGTACCTTTCCAGAGCATGTACTTGACGATAGAGGAAAAGGGTTAATGTGATTAGCAGTTAAGGTAACCTCAATGGCGTTTGAACAGTGTTATCAATTTAAAATAGAGTTTAACATTATAGTATACTAAAAACTTGATACTATGAGAGATGTAGATGGCAAGAAAAGAATTTTAATAATGGATAGCTTTACTTCTTCGATGTGTTCTGTATAGTACACAAGTGGCGTTTGAATAGTGTTGTCAGTTTAAAATATGGTCTAACGTTATAGTATACTAAAAAGTTCATACTAAGAGAGATTTAGATGACAAGAAAAGAATTTTAATAAAGAAATCCAGAACAAACCATAGAAATCTTTGCAAATCAGGTTGTAAACTGTATGAGAGTGCGATTCATTAAGGACCGTGAGCCCAATCTACGCTAACCGCAAGAGATCTCAACCCCCCAACGGTCCCCTCTCTTTACCATCACAGTGTGCATCCTCCTATCCCCCGGTTCGGCCCCCTCTCCCCATTTTTTTTTGATTTTTTATAACTTTTTTTATTTTTTTTAACATGATATATTTTTTCAACTTTATTTAAATCTCTAAATCATATCAGAAAAATAGAATGACACTTGATTTAAATTTTAAAATAAATTCATGTGCATACCCATACTCCTATAGATGAGGACTGATGGTTCTAATTCAATATTTTTTTCATGAAAACAAAGTATTTTTATTCTTTTAACTAAATTTTTTTGGACTTCGAAATTATTCATTTTTTTTTACATCTCTAAATCATATCAGAAAAATATAATGACACTTTTGATTTAAATTTTAAAATATATTCTTGTGCATACACATACTCCTATTGATGAGAACTGATAGTTCTAATTCAATACTTTTTTTTCATGAAAGCGAACTATTTTTTATTATTTCAAAATTATTCAACTTTCTTTTTTTACATCTCTAAATCATATCAGAAAAATAGAATGACATTTTTTTAAACGAAATTTGTTTTTGGACTTCGAGATTATTCAACTTTTTTACATCTCCAAATCATATCAGAAAAATAGAATGACCCTTTTGATTTAAATTTTAAAATATATTCTTGTGCATACCCATACTCCTATTGATGATGACTGATGGTTCTAATTCAATATTTTTTTCATGAAAGCAAACTATTTTTTTTTTAACTAAATTTTTTTTGGACTTCGAAATTATTAAACTTTTTTTACATCTCTAAATCATATCAGAAAAATATAATGACACTTTTGATTTAAATTTTAAAATATATTCTTGTACATACCCATACTCCTATTGATGAGGACTGATGGTTCTAATTCAATATTTTTTCATGAAAGCAAACTATTTTTTTTTAAATAAATTTTTTTGGACTTCGAAATTATTCAACTTTTTTACATCTCTAAATCATATCGGAAAAATAGAATGACACGTTTGATTTAAATTTTAAAATATATTCTTGTTCATACCCATACTCCTATTGATGAGGACTGATGGTTCTAAATCAAGATTTTTTTCATGAAAGCAAACTATTTTTTTTAACTAAATTTTTTTTGGACTTCGAAATTATTCAACTTTTTTTTACATCTCTAAATCATATCAGAAAAATAGAAAGGTACTTTTGATTTAAATTTTAAAATATATTCTTGTGCATGCCCATACTCCTATTGATGAAGACTGATGGTTCTAATTCAATATTTTATTTTTCATAAAAAACAAACTATTTTTTTGGACTTCGAGATTATTCAACTTTTTTACATCTCCAAATCATATCAGAAAAATAGAATGACCCTTTTGATTTAAATTTATATATATATTCTTTTGCATACCCATACTCCTATTGATGATGACTGATGGTTCTAATTCAATAATTTTTTCATGACCACGATACCACATCGATGCAAGCTACCAAAATACACGGTGAAAATATCCCTTTACACATTGACAACGATTCAAGTGAAACAAGAAAACAGTTAAGGACAGTTGAACAAACACAGATAAAGGACAAATATAGCCTTCTGTATAATGATAGAGATGTGAGACACTTTAGTCTTTTAAATCATGCAATGAAATACCTTGTGATATCGTTATGCTAATCATTGCAAAACACAAAAATGCTTCAGCGACCAAAGAGATTTTTTTTTTTTTAATGTTTCTGTACATTGTGATTTAGAAATTAAAGGCTATTAAATGTTTAACAAGTTCAAAACGGTTAATAGACGACTTGAATTTCACTTTAAGCAATTGTAACAATAGTAGATTTCCAACAGATGATAAATCTTCCATCAAATCATGAGTAGAAAATACACTTTCAGATCCAGCATGCCAGGGAACACACTTTCATATTCAGCATCTAGGAGAGCCCTAAATGGTCACCCCCGAAAAAGGTAAGTTAACCCTAAATGGTTATTGGTTAGTGAACTGTAATCTGTTTGAGTATGATAAAAACTTGTTTAGTACTACATTACGTTATATAAACAGACTGGGATTCTATGATAGACTGATTACACCTCTTAATAATACTGGTCATGAACTGAGAAATGTTTAAGAGGAAGTCAGTGGAATTTGCAGCTTCGTAAGAATTGAAACCCTCTCCGTAAGGGGCAATATACCTGCGGATTAAGTTTTAATTCAAAAGTGTGACCCTAGGATTCCACCCTTTAATCTATATAAGTTTAAGTGTCTTAAATTTTAGGGGAGTTATCATCGTCCGGAATACAAGGTTACGTTCTTCAAACAGTGGATAGCTACGAACATAACTGATTATGATTACTCCATCAAACATGTTACAAAATCTTCTATATAACGTAACCATCTTTTGTGGATTTTTAATAGTTAACTCTAAGAAATATTTTTATGTTAACATTTGTTGTTGTTTTTTTTTCTTTCTCAAAAAAAAAAAATCTTTTTTAAAACTTAGAAATTTTTAAACTTTATTTATTTTTTTCTTTTTTTAAATAACTTAAAATTTAAAAATATTCATAAACTTATAAAAATTGAGCTCTTTGATTGGTCAGAGACACGATGCGACTTCCCCACCGGTATTCTATGACCGGTTATTGACACTACCTAATCTGTTGCATGTATTAAATCAGTATTTTTTACGCAGTGGAATGATAAACACATAAGTCATATCTTTTAAAAAAAAGTGAAGATGGAGCATTTTAATAAAGTGTGTTTACATAACAAGGTTATTGTAGCATTGAATGCTGACAAAGAGAAGTATTTAAACTTTGAAACAAGTACGGGTGGTAGCACTATTGGAAATGTATGCATGCATTGTCATGACAGTAAGGAATTAAATTTCTTTGGAATACCGAAAAAATTTAACTCTTATGTTGGTGTTTATGCTAGATTGAGATATCCAGAGATGATTGCACTCAAAGAGTATGCCAAAATAAAAATAATAATTGATGATAGAGGACAACTCCTTGTTACTGCTGCAGGTAACAAATTACCTACTTATACATCCAATCGTCACATTTCGGGTATTAGCATTCAACGGAAGATAAATAAAAGAAAGGCCTACTCTTCTACTAGTATCCTAAACCATATCTTGTCCACGTGTCGAAACTGTTACCTGTTTAAAAATAATGTGATAATAGACAGTGAAATTGCCAGAAAAATAAAAAGGGCATTGTCAGAAAATATAACGATGGAATATAAAGATGAATCGATGAAAAAAAAAAGCACCAGCAAACGCTATTGCCATTGATCAAACAGTCATTGATCCAAATAATACCAGAGATGAAAATCATATTGAGCCTGTTGATGAGAAACCAGTAAAAATTGTGTATGACTAAAAATGGAATAATGATTATTCTACTGATTACGAACTAAGAGAAGACAATAGCTATAATATCAAGAGAGAACATGGTGAACTATTTTTTGGAACAGGTTC
>NC_142800.1:1688784-1704469 GCF_049724085.1 Artemia sp. Qi Xiang Cuo | reverse complement strand
TGCATCGATGTGGTATCGTGGGTCATGAAAAAATTATTGAATTAGAACCATCAGTCATCATCAATAGGAGTATGGGTATGCAAAAGAATATATATTAAAATTTAAATCAAAAGGGTCATTCTATTTTTCTGATATGATTTGGAGATGTAAAAAAGTTGAATAATCTCGAAGTCCAAAAAAATAGTTTGTTTTTTATGAAAAATAAAATATTGAATTAGAACCATCAGTCTTCATCAATAGGAGTATGGGCATGCACAAGAATATATTTTAAAATTTAAATCAAAAGTACCTTTCTATTTTTCTGATATGATTTAGAGATGTAAAAAAAAGTTGAATAATTTCGAAGTCCAAAAAAAATTTAGTTAAAAAAAATAGTTTGCTTTCATGAAAAAAATCTTGATCTAGAACCATCAGTCCTCATCAATAGGAGTATGGGTATGCCCAAGAATATATTTTAAAATTTAAATCAAACGTGTAATTCTATTTTTCCGATATGATTTAGAGATGTAAAAAAAGTTGAATAATTTCGAAGTCCAAAAAAATTTAGTTAAAAAAAAAATAGTTTGCTTTCATGAAAAAATATTGAATTAGAACCATCAGTCCTCATCAATAGGAGTATGGGTATGTACAAGAATATATTTTAAAATTTAAATCAAAAGTGTCATTATATTTTTCTGATATGATTTAGAGATGTAAAAAAAAGTTTAATAATTTCGAATTCCCAAAAAAAATTTGGTTAAAAAAAAAATAGTTTGCTTTCATGAAAAAAATATTGAATTAGAACCATCAGTCATCATCAATAGGAGTATGGGTATGCACAAGAACATATTTTAAAATTTAAATCAAAAGGGTCATTCTATTTTTCTGATATGATTTGGAGATGTAAAAAAGTTGAATAATCTCGAAGTCCAAAAACAAATTTCGTTTAAAAAAATGTCATTCTATTTTTCTGATATGATTTAGAGATGTAAAAAAAGAAAGTTGAATAATTTTGAAATAATAAAAAATAGTTCGCTTTCATGAAAAAAAAATATTGAATTAGAACTATCAGTTCTCATCAATAGGAGTATGGGTATGCACAAGAATATATTTTAAAATTTAAATCAAAAGTGTCATTATATTTTTCTGATATGATTTAGAGATGTAAAAAAAAAATGAATAATTTCGAAGTCCAAAAAAAATTTAGTTAAAAAAATAAAAATACTTTGTTTTCATGAAAAAAATATTGAATTAGAACCATCAGTCCTCATCTATAGGAGTATGGGTATGCACATGAATTTATTTTAAAATTTAAATCAAGTGTCATTCTATTTTTCTGATATGATTTAGAGATTTAAATAATGTTGAAAAAATATATCATGTTAAAAAAAAAAAAAAAATTTATAAAAAAACAAAAAAAAATGGGGGAGGGGGCCAAAAAGTTGGTGGGGAGGGGCCACCCTTGGTGTTGGGGGTTCGGGGCTCTTTGGGGGGGTGATGTCTCTGCTGGTTAGGGTCGTTGGTGCTTATAATCCTTGATGGTTCGTACTCACATACACCTCACTACTTGATTTGCAAGGATTTCTATTGTTTGCTCTGGATTTCTTTATTACAATTCTTTTCTTGTCATCTAAATCTCTCTTAGTATGAACTTTCTAGTATACTATAACGTTAGACCATATTTTAAACTGACAACACTATTCAAACGCCACTTGTATATTATACAGAACACATCGAAGAAGTAAAGCTATCCATTATTAAAATTCTTTTCTTGCCATCTAGATCTCTCATAGTATCAAGTTTTTAGTATACTATAATGTTAAGCTCTATTTTAAATTGATAACACTGTTCAAACGCCATTGAGGTTACCTTAACTGCTAATCACTTTAACCCTTTTCCTCTGTCGTCAAGTACATGCTCTGGAAAGGTACCAAGGAACATAAGACAATTCAGGAACCAGTGAGGAATCCCCGCTCGTAACTGCTAATCACTTTAACCCTTTTTCTCCATCGTCAAGTACATGCTCTGGAAAGGTACCAAGGAACGTAAGGTAATTCAGGAACCAGCGGAGAAACCCCGCTCGTAATTGCTAATCAGTTTAACTCTTTTTCTCCATCGTCAAGTACATGCTCTGGAAAGGTACCAAGGAACGTAAGGCAATTCAGGAACCAGCGGGGACACACCGCTATTAAGTGCTAATCACTTTAACCCTTTTTCTCCATCGTCAAGTACATGCTCTGGAAAGGTACCAAGGAACTTAAGGCAATTCCGGAACCAGTGGGGAATCCCCGCTTGTAATTGCTAATCACTTTAACCCTTTTTCTCCATCGTCAAGTACATGCTCTGGAAAGGTGTCAAGGAACGTAACCTAGGCAAATAGCACAGGAAGGAACATAAAGTCGTAGAATAGCACGGGAGGGAACATAAGCCCTTAAAATTGCATGGGAGGGAACATAAACCCTTAGAATAGCATGGGAGGGAACATAAGCCCTTATAATAGCATGGGAGGGAACATGGTGCTATAGAATAGCAAGGGAGGGAACATAAGCCCTTATAATAGCATAGGAGGGACCATAATCCACCCAAATCCATAAGTACATGCTCTGGAAAGACACCATGGAACATAATCCACCCAAATCCATCATTAATCTCCAATAATGTAAATGCACCACTCATTTATTTTCCTCTAATATTCTCCTCTCAAATAAACTATTCTCTCTGTATTCAATTCTCTTACTAATAAGAAATGTAATGAGAGCTATTCCCTTTATTCAAATCACAATCACAAATCAAGTTATCTTATATGGAGTAACCATCGCTGTCTCTGATTGGCTCCTAAAAAATGTCTACGTCAAACGATACATTCATTGTGCAATTCCTATCAATAACAAAAACCATGCCAGCTTTTTAAAATGTTCACGTGTAAGTGTAGTTTCTCAGGTGTAAGTTTCCATGTAAGTTTCGGATCAGCACCTAAGATACTATGTAAGTTTCGGATCTTATACACCCTTACTACTCATGTAGCAGTAAATTATTTGGCACTGGATGGTGACCTCCGACTCTGCTGGAGCAATTTTAATAATCTCTTGGGGATATAGGCTGGTCTACTGGAAAGTTGAGAAGATCGGAGTGTCAAGTTTGACGAGCCCATATAGAGGCAATTAACCGTAATTGGAAGTTCAAAGACCCTCAAACCATCTCTAGAACTTTCTGGATCATGGCAAAGGAAAAAAGCATAGCTACGTTTGTTTGACCAATCGCCGACTATGGCATCTATGCCATAGTCGAACGAAATATGCCACGTATATATGCCACGTTCGAAAGGTAAAATTTTCTTTTTTGTTGTCTCTAGATCATCACAGTCACTTTTTCCAGCATTGGTAAGTATGATAACGCCACGAGCTTTTTCTTCTCGAATGAATCAATGCTGAAACCTCTTTAGCCCAAAAAGTGTCGTAGTATTCACAAGTTTTAGATTGAGCAGGGGCACAGAGGGTATTAAAGAGCGTGCTACGTTCGAAAAGTAAATTTTTCTTTGTTGTTGTCTCTAGATCACCACAGTCACTGTTTTCATCATTGGTAAGTATGATAACGCCACGAGCTATTTCTTCAGGAATGAATCAACAGCTGAAACCTCTGTAGCCAAAAAAAAGTGTCGTAGTATTCGTAAGTTTTAGATTGAGCAGGGGTACAGAGGGTATTAAAGAGCGTACTACGTTCGTAAAGTAAAATTTTCTTTGTTGTTGTCTTTAGATCATCACAGTCACTGTTTTCACCATTGGTAAGTATGATAACGCTACGACCTTTTTCTTCTCGAATGAATCAATTACTGAAACTACTGTAGCCAAAAAAGTGTCGTAGTATTCGCAAGTTTTAGATTTAGCAGAGGTACAGAGGGTATTAAAGAGCGCACTACGTTCGAAAAGTAAATTTTTCTTTGTTGTTGTCTCTAGATCATCACAATCATTGTTTTTAGCATTGGTAAGTATGATAACGCCACGAGCTATTTCTTCTCGAATGAATTAACTGCTGAAACCTCTGTAGCCAAAAAAGTGTCGTAGTATTCGCAAGTTTCAGATTGAGCAGGGGTATAGAGGGTATTTAAGAGCGTGCTACGTTCGAAAAGTAAGTTTTTCTTTGTTGTTGTCTGTAGACAATCACAGTCATTGTTTTCAGCATTGGTAAGTATGATAACGCCACGAGCTTTTTCTTCTCGAATGAATCAATTGCTGAAACCTCTGTAGCCAAAGAAGTGTCGTAGTATTCGCAAGTTTTAGATTGAGCAGGGGTACAGAGGGTATTAAAGAGCGTACTACGTTCGTAAAGTAAAATTTTCTTTGTTGTTGTCTCTAGATCCTCACAGTCACTGTTTTCACCATTGGTAAATATGATAACGCTACGACCTTTTTCTTCTCGAATGAATCAATTACTGAAAATACTGTAGCCAAAAAAGTGTCGTAGTATTCGTAAGTTTTAGATTTAGCAGGGGTACAGAGGGTATTAAAGAGCGTGCTACGTTCGAAAAGTAAGTTTTTCTTTGTTGTTGTCTGTAGACAATTACAGTTATTGTTTTCAGCATTGGTAAGTATGATAACGCCACGAGCTTTTTCTTCTCGAATGAATTAATTGCTAAAACCTCTGTAGCCAAAAAAGTGTCGTAGTATTCGCAAGTTTTAGATTGAGCAGGGGTACAGAGGATATTAAAGAGCGTGCTTCGTTCGAAAAGTAAAATTTTCTTTGTTGTTGTCTCTAGATCATCACAGTCACTGTTTTCAGCATTGGTATGTATGATAACGCCACGAGCTTTTTCTTCTCGAATGAATCAACTGCTGAAACCTCTGTAGCAAAAAGTGTCGTAGTATTTGCAAGTTTTATATTGAACAGGGGTACACAAGGTATTAAAGAGCGTGCTACGTTCGAAAACTAAATTTTTCTTTGTTGTTGTCTCTATATAATCACAGTCATTGTTTTCAGCATTGGTAAGTATGATAACGCCACGAACTATTTCTTCTCGAATGAATCAACTGCTGAAACCTCTTTAGCCAAAAAAGTGTCGTAGTATTTGCAAGTTTTAGATTGAGCAGAGGTACAGAAGGTATTAAAGAGCGTGCTACGTTCGAAAAGTAAATGTTTCTTCGTTGTTGTCTCTAGATAATCACAGTCATTGTTTTCAGCATTGGTAAGTATGATAACGCCACGAGCTATTTCTTCTCAGATGAATCAACTTTTGAAACCTCCGTAGCCAAAAAAGTGTCGTAGTATTGGCAAGTTTTAGATTGAGCAGGGGTACAGAGGGTATTAAAGAGCGTAATACGTTCGAAAAGTAAATTTTTCTTTGTTGTTGTCTCTAGATCATCACAGTCATTGTTTTTTAGCATTGGTAAGTATGATAACACCACGAGATATTTCTTCTCGAAAACTGCTGAAACCTCTGTAGCCAAAAAAGTATCGTAATATTTGCAAGTTTTAGATTGAGCAGGGGTACAGAAAGTATTAAAGAGCGTGCTACGGTCGAAAAGTAAATTTTTCTTTGTTGTTGTCTCTAGACAATCACAGTCATTGTTTTCAGCACTGGTAAGTATGATAACGCCACGAACTATCTCTTATCGAATGAATTAACTGCTGAAACCTCTGTAGCCAAAAAGTGTTGTATTATTTGCAAGTTTTAGATTGAGCAGGGGTACAGAAGGTATTAAAGAGCGTACTACGTTCGAAAAGTAAATTTTTCGTTGTTGTTGTCTCTAGATCATCACAGTCATTGTTTTTAGCATTGGTAAGTACGATAACACCACGAGATATTTCTTCTCGAATGAATCAATTGCTGAAACCTCTGTAGCCAAAAAAGAGTCGTAATATTTGCAAGTTTTAGATTGAGCAGGGGTACAGAAAGTATTAAAGAACGTGCTACGTTCGAAAAGTAAATTTTTCTTTGTTGTTGTCTCTAGACAATCACAGTCATTGTTTTCAGCATTGGTAAGTATGATAACGCCACGAACTATCTCTTCTCGAATGAATCAACTGCTGAAACCTCTATAGCCAAAAAGTGTCGTAGTATTTGCAAGTTTTAGATTGAGCAGGGGTACAGAAGGTAGTAAAGACCGTGCTACGTTCGAAAAGTAAATTTTTCTTTTTTGTTATCTCTAGATAATCACAGTCATTGTTTTCAGCATTGGTAAGTATGATAACCCCACGAGCTATTTCTTCTCGAATGAATCAACTACTGAAACCTCTGTAGCTAAAAAAGTGTCGTAGTGTTCACAAGTTTTAGATTGATCAGGGGTGCAGAGGGTATTGAAGAGCTTGCTACGTTCGAAAAGTAAATTTTTCTTTTTTGTTGTCTCTAGATAATCACAGTCATTGTTTTCAGCATTGGTAAGTATGAGTAGAGGAGGGGGTCCGACTCCGAACAGCACCACGTGGTTTATGGTTTTCTCACTGAGAATGAAAAAACAGGAATTTTCTCACTTGGAAAAACAGGAATTTTTTCACATTTATGGTTGTTTTCATGGATGGTTATGTGTGTTGTTCGATTTATTTGATGTTTTTCTTGGATGTCAACATCAAATTATGGATGTTTTATGGTTTTTGTCAGTGAGAATTTGAAAAACAGGAACTTTCTCACATTTATGTCTGTTTTCATGGATGGTTATGTGTGTTGTTCGATTTATTTGATGTTTTTCATGTCTGTTTTATGGATGATCCAGAAATAGTATTTGTTGTTGTTGCTCGAGCCAAATGTTAGACCTCTTTTTCCAAGGTCGATTTATTTGATGTTTCTATGTGTAATAACTCCGGGGCGAAGGTTGCACTTGCGCATTGAATTCTAACGGGAACAATGTTATAGATCTAGGACTCGAGGGGGAAGTGAATTTCCGAGAAATTGATTGCGTAATCAAAGTGTGTAAACAACAACAACAACGACCTTGACATTTGCTGAGAGCGTGCACTTACAACAACAACAACATCGACCGTGGAACACCTGTGCTGTCGACCTCAATTCACCTATCGTGAATCAATAATTCCCCTTAGAAACAACAAATTAATTTCCCCTTTCTTGACAGATCAATCAATCATTGACATCATCTGTCAGACTTTAAAAATTTTCGCCTAGAAACATTTCTCCAGGAATAGATCCAAATCATTAATGTCTTTGCCTCGGGAACAACTCTTTTGGTCGAACTCCAAAGGATATTAATAACCAAAGGCCATGGAAACAATTAGGCAAGAAACATCTTAGCGATGAATTGTTTTAGCGCGCGAAAAGGTTTCCTATTAATTTGAAATGCGTTAGCGCAGAGATGCCAATAACAAAGGAACACGCTGAATTTGCGTTTAGGGATTATTTGGGCGAAACCGTTTTAGACAGGTTAGGGAACTATTTCGGCGAAACAGATAGAGACATTTTAAAAGAAGAATTTTGAAGAGATTTTAGAAGAGAATTTGAGTGTGGTCGTTATAATACACAAGTTTCATTTGAACAGTGTTGTGAGGTCCTCTAACCCAACCCCAAAGGGTTCCAATCCTCCTACCCCAACCCCGAAGGAAGCCCCCGGTCCTCAAAGGCCCCCCAAGCTCCCAAAGGCCCTCCACCGGTCCCCAAATGTCCCCCAGGCCCCCAACTGCCCCCCCCCGGACACTCAAAGGCCCCCAAGCTCCCAAAGGGCCACCGACGCCCCAGAGGCCCACCCAGACACCCAAATGCCATCCCCGGGCCCCCCAAAGGCCCATCGAGATCCCAAAGGACCAACGGGGTCCCAAAGGCCCTCCACCGGTCCCCAAAGGCCAATCGAGCTCCCAAAGGACCAACGGGGTCCCAAAGGCCCTCCACCGGTCCCCAAAAGTCCCCCAGGCACCCAAAGGCCCTCCATGTGCCCCCAAAGGCCCCCAAGCTCCCAAAGGATCACCGGCTTCCCCAAAGGCCCATCGAGCTCCCAAAGGACCAACGGGGTCCCAAAGGCCCTCCACCGGTCCCCACAAGTCCCCCAGACTGCCCAAGGGCCTCCCTGTGCCCCCCCAAGGCTCCCTCAGCTCCCCCCGGCGCACCGGCGCCCCCCACGGCCCCCCCACCCCCCCCAAGGCCCTCCCCGGGCCCCACAAAGGAATTATTTACTGACCGTCAGTTGTTGTGATTTTAAAACTTATTCTTTTGTTTTCTAAAATCATCGCATAAAATGCATCAAACTGTTTCACCCACAGAGACACAAACACAGAGACACACGAACACAGACACACGCACAGACACACACACACAGAGAGACACACAAACACAGACACACACACAGACAAACACACACACACACACACACACAGAGACACAGACACAGACACACACACAGAGACACAAACAGAGACACACACACAGACACACACACACAGAGACACACACAGAGAGACACATAAACAGAGACACACACACAGACACAAACACACAGAGACACACACACAGAGACACACACACACACACACACACACACAGACACAAACACACATACACACACACACACACACACACACACACACACACACACACACACAGACACACACACACACACACACACACACACAGAGACACCCACACAGAGACACACACACACAGAGACACAGACACAGAGACACACATACAGAGACACACACACACACAGAGACACACACAGACACACACACACAGAGAGACACACACACAGACAGACACAAACACACACAGACACACACAGAGACACACACACACAGAGACACACACACAGAGACACACACACAGAGACACACACAAAGACAGACACACAAACACAGAGACACAGAAAAAGAGACACACAAATATAGAGACACACACACAGACACACACACACACACAGAGACACACACACACAGACACACACACACAGACACACACACACAGAGAGAGACACACACACAGAGACACACACACAGAGACACACACACAGAGACACACACACAGAGACACAACACAGAGACCCACACTCAGAGACACACACACAGAGACACACACACACAGAGACACACACACAGAGACACACACACAGAGACACACAAACAGAGATACACACACAGAGACAAACACACAGACACACACACAGAGACACACACAGACACACACACAGAGACACACACACAGAGACACACACACACAGAGAGACACACACACAGACACACACACACAGAGAGACACACACAGACCGAGACACATACACACAAAGATAAACACACACAGACACACAGAAACAGACACACACACAGACACACACACACACAGACACACACACAGAGACACACACACAGAGACACACACACACAGACACACACACAGAGACACTCACACACAGAGACACACACAAAGACAGACACACAGAGACACACACACAGAGACACACACACAGAGACACACACACAGAGACACACACACACAGAGACACACACACAGAGACACACACAAACAGAGACACACACAGAGAGACACACACAGAGACACACACAGAGAAACACACACAGACACACACACACACAAACACACACACACAGACACACACACACAGAGAGACACACACAGAGACACACACACAGAGACACACACACAGAGACACACACACATAGACACACACACAGAGACACAGACACAGAGACACAGACACAGAGACACAGACACAGAGACACACACACAGAGACACACACACACACAGAGACAGACACACACAGAGAGAGACACACACACAGAGACAAACACACAGAGACACACACACACAGAGACACACACGCACAGAAACACACACACACACAGACACACACACAGACACAAACACACAGAGACACACACACACAGACAAACACACAGAGACAAACACACAGAGACACACACACACAAACACACACACACAGAGACACAAACACAGAGACACACACACACAGACACACACACACAGAGAGACAGACACAGAGACACACACACACAGAGACACACACACAGACAGACACACACAGAGAGACACACACACATAGACACACACACAGAGACACACACACAGAGACACAGACACAGAGACACACACACACAGAGACACACACACAGAGACACACACGCAGAGACACACACAGAGACACAGACATAGAGACACACACACAGAGACACAGACACAGAGACACACACATACGGAGACACACACACAGAGACACACACACAGAGACACACACAGAGACACACAGACAGAGAGACACACAGAGAGACACACAGAGAGACACAAACACAGAGACACAGACACAGAGACACACACACAGAGACACACACACAGACACACACACAGAGACACACACAGAGAGACACACACAGAGAGACACACACAGACACACAGAGACACACACACAGAGACACACACAGAGAGACACACACAGAGACACACAAACAGAGACACACACACAGAGACACACACACAGAGACACACACACAGAGACACACAAACAGAGACACACACACAGAGACACACAGACAGAGACAGACACACACACACAGATACACACACAAAGAGACACACACACAGACACACACACACAGAGACACACAAACAGAGACACACACAGAGACACACACACACACACACACACACACACACACACACACACAGAGACACACACAAAGATACACACACAAAGAGAGACACACACACACACAAACACACATAAAGAGACACACACTCAGACACACACACACAGAAACACACACACACAGAGACAAACACAGAGAGACACACACACAGAGACACACACACACATAGACACACACACAGAGACACAAACACAGAGACACAAACACACAGACACACACACACAGACACACACACACAGACACACACAGAGACAGACACACACAGAGACACAGACACAGAGACACACACAGAGAGACACAGACACAGAGACACACACACAGAGACACAGAAACAGAGACACAGACACAGAGACACACACACAGAGACACAGATACAGAGACACACACGCAGAGATACACACAGAGACACAGACACAGAGACACATACACAGAGACACAGACTCAGAGACACACACACTGAGACACACACACAGAGACACACACACAGAGACACACACACAGAGACACACACAGAGAAACACACACAGAGACACACACACAGAGACACAAACACACACACAGACACACACACACAGAGACACACACAGAGACACACACCCACAGACACACAAACAGAGACACACACACAGAGACACACACACACACAGAGACACACACTTAGAGACACACAAACATAGACACACACACAGAGACACACATACAGACACACACACAAACACACACACACAGAGACACACATACAGAGAGACACACACACACACACAGAGACGCACACACACATACACTCACACATAGACACACACATAGACACACAAACACAGAGACACACACACACAGAGACAAACACACACACACACACACCCAGACACACACACACAGAAACACACACTCAGAGACACACACACAGAGACAAACATAGAGAGACACACATACAGAGACACACACACAGAGACAAACAGACTGAGACACACACACACACACACAGAGACACACACACACAGATACAAACACACAGACACACACACCCAGAGAGACAAACCTAGAGACACACATACACAGACACAGAAAGCCACAGACTAACACAGACAAACACACAAACAGACTCTCAAACACAGACACACACACAGAGGGACAGAAACACAGAGACACACACACAGACAAACACACACAGACACACACACACAGAGACACACACACAGACACACACACACAGACACACAGACAGACAGACACAAACACACAGACACACACACAGAGACACACACGTTCCTTTAGTACCTACGCAATTAGGCTTAAATGAAGATATTTATGCAGAGTTTCAACTAGCTAAGGCTAAGTTTGCTAAAGACAAGATATTTTCTTGCGAAAACACACAAAATCAGAAAAAATGTTCAATGTTCCTTTAGTACCTACACAATTAGACTAAAAATGAAGATATTTATGCCGAGTTTCAACTAGCTATGGCTAAGTTTGCTAAAGACAAGCTATTTTCTTGTGAAAACACACAAAATCATAAAAAATTATCACTTGTAATGTATTACCTACGAAAATAGACTAAACATGAAGATATATATGCAGAGTTTCAACTAACTATGGCTAAGTTTGCTAAAGACAAGCTATTTTCATGTGAAAACACATACAATCAGACAAAATGTTAAATGTTAATTTCGCACATACACACTTAGACTGAAAAGAAGATATATATGCAGAGTTTCAACTAACTATGGCTAAGTTTGCTAAAGACAAGCTATTTTCTTGTGAAAACACACAAACTCAGAAAAAATTATCAATGTTCCTTTAGTACCTACGCAATTAGACTAAAAATGAAGATATTTATGCAGAGTTTCAACTAGCTATGGATAAGTTTGCTAAAGACAATATAATTTCTTGCGAAAACACACAAAATCAGAAAAAATGTTCAAAGTTCCAATAGTAACTAAAAACATAGGATAAAAATGAATATATTTATGCAGATTTTCAACTAGCTATGGCTAATTTTTCTAAAGACAAGCTATTTTCATGTGAAAAAACACAAAATAAGAAAAAAATGATCAATGTTCCTTTAGTACCTATGCAATTAGACTAAAAATGAAGATATCTATGCAGAGTTTCAACTATCTATGGCTAAGTTTGCTAAAGACAAGATATTTTATTGCGAAAACACACAAAATCAGAAAAAAGTTTCAATGTTCATTTAGTACCTACAAAATTAGACTAAAAATGAAGATATTTATGCAAATTTTCAACTAGCAATGGCTAAGTTTTCTAAAGACAAGCTATTTTCTTGCGAAAACACACAAAATCAGAAAAAATGTTCAATGTTCCTTTAGTACCTAAACACTTAGACTTAAATGAAGATATTTATGCAGAGTTTCAACTAGCTATGGCTAAGTTTACTAAAGACAAGCTATTTTCTTGCGAAAACACACAAAATCAGAAAAAAAATGTTCAATGTTCCTCTAGTACCTAAGCAATTAGGCTGAAATGAAGATATTTATGCAGAGTTTCAACTAGCTATGTCTAAGTTTGCTAAAGACAATCTATTTTCTTGCGAAAACACACAAAATCAGAAAAAATATTGTTAGGTTAGATTAAGTTAGATTAGGTTAGGTTAGCCTACGTACGCGCGCATATAGGTTAGGTTAGGTTGGATTAAGTTAGGTTAGGTTAAGTTAGGTTAGGTTAGATTAAGTTAGGTTAGGTTAAGTTAGGTGAGGATAGGTTAGATTAAGTTAGGTTAGGCTAGTTTAGCCTACTTACGCGCGCGTACTTAGGCTAACCTAGCCTAACCTAACTTAGCCTATCCTAACTTAATCTAACCAACCCTAACCTAACTTAACCTAACCTAACTTAATCTAACCTAACCTAACTTAACCTAACCTAACTTAATCCAACCTAACCTAACCTATATGCGCGCGTACGTAGGCTAACCTAACCTAATCTAACTTAATCTAACCTAACAATATTTATTCCTGATTTTGTGTGTTTTCGCAAGAAAATAGCTTGTCTTTAGCAAACTTAGCCATAGTTAGTTGAAACTCTGCATAAATATCTTCATTTCAGCCTAATTGCGTAGGTACTAGAGGAACCTTGATCATTTTTTTCTGATTTTGTGTGTTTTCACAAGAAAATAGATTGTCTTTAGCAAACTTAGCCATAGATAGTTCAAACTCTGTATAAATACCTTCATTTAAGCCTAATTGTGTATTTACTAAATGAACATTGAACTTTTTTTCTGTTTTTGTTTGTTTTCACAAGAATATAGCTTGTCTTTAGTAAACTTAGCCATAGCTAGTTGAAACTCTGCATAAATATCTTCATTTTTAGTCTAATTGTGTAGGTACTAAAGGAACATTGAACATTATTTCTGATTTTGTGTGTTTTCGCAAGAAAATATCTTGTCTTTAGCAAACTTAGCAATAGATAGTTGAAACTCGGCATAAATATCTTCATTTTTAGTCTAATTGCGTAGGTACTAAAGGAACATTGAACATTTTTTCTGATTTTGTGTGTTTTCACAAGAAAATAGCTTGTCTTTAGCAAACTTAGCCATAGCTAGTTGAAACTCTGCATATATATCTTCATTTTTAGTCTAATTGTGTTGGTACTAAAGGAACATTGAAAATTTTTTATGATTTTGTGTGTTTTAGTTAGAAAATAGCTTTTCTTTAGCAAACTTAGCCATAGATAGTTGAAACTCTGCATAGATATCTTCATTTTTAGTCTAATTGTGTAGGCACTAAAGGAAAATTGATCATTTTTTCTGATTTTGTGTGTTTTCACAAGAAAATAGCTTGTCTTTAGCAAACTTAGCCATAGCTAGTTGAAACTCTGCATATATATCTTCATTTTTAGTCTAATTGCGTAGGTACTAAAGGAACATTGATCATTTTTTCTGATTTTGTGTATTTTCACAAGAAAATAGCTTGTCTTTAGCAAATTTAGCCATAGCTAGTTGAAACTCTGCATAGATATCTTCATTTTTAGTCTTATTGCGTATGTACTAAAGGAACATTTATCATTTTTTCTGAGTTTGTGTGTATTCACAAGAAAATAGCTTGTCTTTAGCAAACTTAGCCATAGCTAGTTGAAACTCTGCATAAATATCTTCATTTAAGCCTAATTGCGTAGGTACTAAAGGAACATTGATCATTTTTCTGATTTTGTGTGTTTTCACAAGAAAATAGCTTGTCTTTATCAAACTTAGCCATAGCTAGTTGAAACTCTACATAAATATCTTCATTTTTAGTCTAATTGTGTAGGTACTAAAGGAACATTGAACATTTTTTCTGATTTTGTGTGTTTTCACAAGAAAATAGCTTGTCTTTAGCAAACTTAGCCATAGCTAGTTGAAACTCTGCATAAATATCTTCATTTAAGCCTAATTGCGTAGGTACTAAAGGAACGTGTGTGTCTCTCTGTGTGTGTCTGTGTGTGTGTGTCTGTGTGTGTGTGTCTCTGTGTGTGTGTCTCTGTGTGTGTGTGTGTGTGTGTGTGTGTGTGTGTGTGTCTCTGTGTGTGTGTGTCTCTATGTGTGTGTCTCTGTGTGTGTGTTTGTGTGACTGTGTATCTTAGTGTGTTTCTCTGTGTTTCTGTATATGTGTGTGTCTATATGTTTGTGTTTATCTGTGTGTGTGTCTCTGTGTGTCTCTGTGTGAGTGTCTCTGTGTGTGTGTCTCTGTTTGTGTGTCTCTGTTTGTGTGTCTCTGTGTGTGTGTCTCTGAGCGTGTGTATCTGTGTGTGTGTGTCTGTGTGTGTGTGTCTCTGTGTGTGTGTCTCTGTGTGTGTGTCTCTGTGTGTGTGTCTCTGTGTGTGTGTCTCTGTGTGTGTGTCTGTGTGTGTGTGTCTCTGTGTGTGTGTGTGTGTGTGTGTGTATGTGTGTCTCTGGGTGTGTGTGTGTTTGTGTGTGTCTGTATGTGTGTGTGTGTGTGTGTGTCTATGTGTGTGTGTCTATGTGTGTGTGTCTCTGTGTGTGTGTGTGTCTCTGTGTGTGTGTCTCTGTTTGTGTGTGTCTGGGTTTGTGTCTCTGTGTGTGTCTCTGTGTGTGTGTGTGTCTGTGTGTGTTTGTGTCTCTGTGTGTGTCAGTGTGTGTGT